>NC_139220.1:181542357-181634857 GCF_055691185.1 Crinia signifera
TGCGCATCGCTATCGCTATAGCCCCTACACATGGAACGATGTAGAGCATTTTTTTAAATGCTCTAGTGAGATTGCTTAGAAAATGCTCCTAAATCGCTCTGTGTGTAGGCTCAATAATAGTAAGAAAATAATTCCCCAAATAGCTAGCACCACTGTATGTATTTAAATGGTTTGTTGGAAGAGCTGAAGGAATAGCTGTTACCACAGTTTAAAGTAACTTAATATTTCCTAGTAACTAACTTAATGCTATAATATTTTTTTTCTCATTTCAAAAGGAAAAACATGTTCTCAATAATGTTCAGCAAAGATATGCATCAACATAATAAAATATTTCTTGTTTTACTCATGCAGAGGTGGAAGTGCCTTCCAGTAACTGGATGAGTCAGCTTTAGAACTGAATGCTGTCTGCTACAAATTAGCTGTGTTGGTGACAGGTCTAAAGAGCCTCTTAGGAACAGTGATGACTTAACTATAAACAAATTCAAAAGATCACTTTTTTAAACTCTCCCCCAATAGGTTTATTGCCTTTTCAAGGAACCAGAAACAAATTAAGTAAGTATAGGCCAATTTTGGTTGAAATAATTTTTACATGAAGTACAACAACCTTCCTTCCCACTCCATAATTTGTGCAGGCTGAGATTCATACCTCCCAACATGACCCTCTCCAGGAGGGACATAATTCTCTGTTTCTGGACTTCTCTCTTAGGGGGAGATTCTCTAAACTAAAAATGCGGTAAAAAAAAAAAAAAAGCACAGAGCCAGACAGGGGACACAAAGAGCAAGTGACTTAACTCACTGGGCGGCGAGGGGACCAAATTGCCGGGTAGAGTAGGGGAAGCCGGGCAGCAGTGGGCGCACATAGTAAATGAATGGACAGCCAGTGATTGTCTGACACCTCTCTGACTGAGAAAGCTCTCAGCCAATCACTGACTGTTCATTAATTTCTATGTGCGCCCGCTGCTGTCCGGCTTCCCCCACGCTACAGGGTCTCTGGTACTCATCGCTGCGTTCCCCGCCCGGACCACTGCCTCCCCTGTCCGGCTCCCTGCTTGAGGCGATCACCGAACAGGTCAGTGCGTCCACGGCCACTCCTGCCCGGCTCCTTGCATCAGCCTGCCCCACTCAGCTCCATGCTTCCCATACGCCGTGTCCCCTGCCCGCCTCCAGGCTGCACATAATGTGCAGCCTGTCTGACCTCCTGACCCGACCAGATGTGCACGGGACCGTGCATTGGGTCGGATAGGATGTCTGCACATACTATTTGGGACGATTTCACTGCCCAATCCATCCGAATCGGGTGAAATCGGGCCCAAATCGCAGTGTATGGGGGCCTTAAGAAAAATCTTTGGTAAAGATTGCGCTTGCCCGAAATCTTTTGTCAAGGACAGACAAAAAAGATTTGAAGGCTAATTTATGCGCACATCTTATGATCGCAGATCTTTCTAATGTGCGGGCACCTTTATAGTACACGTTACATGGCTCCACTCCCTATAGCCCTGATTGTACTGCTGCAAGTTCAATTTTGCCACACAGTGCTTAGTGGGCATTTCCCTGAACCGGGTAAGCAACTCTATGTGTAGTTTAGTCAGCCCCTATAGCATTGGCACTTACTGCACCCCCTATAACTACATAACATACATAGATTTGTATACACATCATTGTGCTTTAATATAATGATGGATGATATTTATTTATTGGGGGAGGTATGAAGGAGAGCCTTGAATTGTATCATTGTGGCAGAGTGCCAACTGTACTGGAGGTTGTTTACTCTTACAGAAGCTTAGGGCGCCCCCTAGGACATTCAAGTATTCTGTATAAACATCTGAGTTATAAAAGTATGGTGCTAATAAACAGCCAATATAAGCATTGCAACACATCTGACAACTGTATAGATGGAAGTCATTTATTATCGTGATTTGAGTTGGCAAATTGTCAAATGCACATAAAAATGAATCTGACAGGAAAACAAAGGGAGGATTTCCCTTTCATGACTATAACTTAAACTATTTCAGCTATGCAAGGTCTTCAGTTCTTGTACAGTATGTTTAAACATCCAAGTTTTGACATGCTATACACAGCAACAGCTATTTGCATTGTACTGAAATCATACTAATCTCTTTAAGACAAATCAATATTATATATGAAATCATCTCTTATATATTTGGCTACATGTGTCAATCATTCTGGGAGTATGTGCATAATGCTGGGCGGGGTCACACATGAAACTCCACACCCCCCCCCCCCCCCCGCCCAGCGTTATACACACACACTCCCAGAATACACACACAGATTTTTCCCCCGGCCCAGCTGCACTATACCCCCCGCTATACCAAACACCTACAATCACACCACCAACATATGCCACATGTAGACAAATATATAAGAGAACAACCTGCCCGGCACCTGCGCTCCCGGAAGTATCGCGGGAACACGCGAAGGCCAGACAGGTTCAAGGCAGCAGACTCCCACTCTCGCGGGAACTGCCACCCCAGCATGCTACGCACAGTGCTGACAAGTGTGGCCGCTGCCTGCTAGCTCCTCCCACCGCCACCACCACCCGCTCACACTCGCACAGGCGCCTAATAATTGCAACTGCGCCCAATGCCTGCCACCCCCTCCCACTGTGCCCGCAAACCTCATACTACCCTCATACCTGCCTCTCCGCCGACGCCAGCCCCGGATCTACGAGGAGAAGAGACTTTGCACTATACCACCAACGGATCACAGGTAACATTTGTTTCCTATTCAACCAACGCCTGCAATGTGTTTATATGCTACCTATCCTGCACCACACCAAATAAATATCCAATACCACACACCCCTTCATGGTACCACAATCCACCCCCCACCCCAAACTAATAACACACACACACTCTCTTTCCACCACTATACCACCAACGCATGCACTTTACACCTACCTAAACTTTTTCTATACCACTCCAACAAAATCCATAACCCAACATACCCCTATCCTACAACACCACACCCCCTACCCACCCCCACACACAATTAAACCACACACACTATCTTTGAACCGCTATAGCAACAACCGCTCCACTCTACACCTAGCCAAACTGCCTACACCACCCCACCCCGAACCCACCACTCACACACCCACACCACCCCCAAGCACCTCCCTCCCACCCATATCACCCAACCCTCACTCACGCAATAACTGCGTTCACCGGTTAAGGGGGCGCAGACCCTTATGACGGTGTGAAGAGCGCCTGTAGGGCGCGATGAATCACCTAGCAGTTTCATATATGCACTAAACAAAATTAGCAAAGCATGATGATATTTAGGGTTCCTAAGGAGCCTATTCATCATCCTTATTACTACAGTTACACATGAGGAAATGCTAGTTTACGCAAATTTTAAGTAACAAGCTCATTCATTATTGAAGGCCCAATGAAGCTGCCTTGTATTCCACAAGAATTTGCATGTAGGAACCAACAACATCTTCAGATGGTGATAATTCTCGGAACCACTCTTCATCTTATAGGAAGGAGGTCCAGGGTTGCAAAGAGGGATCCAATCAAATCCCACCACTGAATTGGCATTGAGTGGTCCAGGCATGGCACCAGCAAGTAACAATGCTATTGAGTGTTAGGCATAGCTGCCTTTTGGAGCAAACGTCTCCACACAGGAGCAATATAATAATTAATTTCTCTGGTTAATATTTATTCACTGCCCATCTGGCTCCTTGTGATGATTTGGCCCCTAAAAGTCTTAATTTACAGTATTTTCTCTAATTTAAATATGCATAACTACACTTTATAAAATCTATGGCTGCTTGCATCTAGAAAGACCTCCAGATCCAACAGTGGTGGAAGATCAGCTACAGCACCCTGAAGGCAGGATCAACCAATTTTTCTACCCACAACCACTGACCAATCATCCAAGTCTATGCAGCCCAGGACAGAAGGGATGGTATTCCTTCCCACTTTAGCTCTCTTGAACACATACACACACACACACACACACACACACACTCACACACACACACACACACACATACATACATACATACATACATACACACACACACACACACACACATACATACACACATACATACACACGCACCTGGAGCCCTGAGACAAACACTTACGTTCCACCACTGAGACCCATAAAATAGCTGGGACCAAGGCCAGTTCACTTGAGCATTCATTATATTGGTAGTGACTGTTATAACTCTATATCTATATACCTATAGCTATGCTACCCCCTGCTCACAGATTTCACTCTCAGTGGTAGTTTTTTATTGCAAACACCTTACTCATGATAGGAGTCACATTAGAATGACCAGATATGTAAAAACATCTCTGAGTGCACAGCATAGCAAACCTTAAAATAGATAAGGAACAGCAGCAGAGCACCACACAAGGTTCCACTCCTGTCAGCTAAGAACAGAAAACTATGGCTACAGGCTCACATATAATTGACCATTGATAATTTAAAATTACAATAGATCACCTGGTGTCACACCAGGGGGCTTAGTCGACAAGACTGAGACCTCTGGTGGGGACCTGGACCGGTACCTGAACCGGGGAGGTTGGAGAGGACCCTTGCGCATGGACTGCGCGACAGTGCACCCAGAGCCAATAAGCAGTCAGAGGTAAAAGTACAACCAGATTTATTATGCAGAAGGTTGTAACGGTACAGGCAGTAAAGTATGCAGGAGTAATGACAGTTCATGCGGATTGCAATACTTTACAGATGTGATGGATATGGTATCGATGGTGGAACATCGGATGGATATCGGATATGGAGACTGTGGGTCCGGAATGACGGACGGAAGATAGGAGCTTGACTGTGGGTCCGGAATGACGGACGGAAGCTTGCCTTGGGAATCCGGAATATCGGACTATCGATGAAACATCGGAGGCGGATGATGCTGGAGCATCGGAGGACCAGAGTCCCGGAGCTAGGCTTGGTCGCTGGGCTGACGAGGCAGGCTCACAGGTGATGGAATAACCTGGACTTCAACAGGAGATGGAATAACCTGGAATACACTGCAGCATGGAAGACAACACCAGCAGAGAAATACACTTGCACGGAGACAAGGACAGCTGACCATACACAGGAGACAACTGAAGCACTAGCAATGGTTCTGAGAGCTCCCAGCATACTTATCCTCACTGGGTGGCCAGGATTGGCCGAGGAAGTATGACAGGGAGATCAGAACCAACAGGATTGGACAGCACAGACATGTGACTGGAAAGAACATGGCAGCCCCCATGTCTGCTATGGCGGGAAAGTGTGTTTGTGCACACCATGCTGGATACTGGGAGCAATGGCGGCGGACAGGTGGATTGCCGTGCACTGGGGACTGTCACTGGGAGACAGGACGCCGGCAGAGATGACGTCTGGACCGCAAGCTGAACCTGCGGAGGCACTTAGCCGGTAGGAAAGTCTGTCTGACAGCTCGGATCGTGACAGCACCCCCCCCTTTAAGGGTGGCCCCAGGACACCTTTTAGGCTTGCGGGGATTTAAACATTGAGCAGACTTGAGATACAGAAGATTCTTGTGGTCTGTGATAATTGTGATCTCATGGACAGCGCCCTCTAGAAGATATCTCCATTCTTCTAATGCCAATTTGATGGCGAGAAGCTCTTGGTCACCGATGGCATAGTTACGCTCTGCAGGCAGGAACTTACGGGAGTAGAACCCACAGGGATGAAGACGTCCATCGGGCGCTTTCTGCGAGAGGACTGCCCCAACACCCACGGAGGAGGCATCAACCTCGAGAATAAAGGGCAAGGTGGTATCAGGTTGTCTTAAAACAGGAGCTGAAGTGAACCTCTGCTTCAACAGATGGAAGGCTTCGATGGCTTCCGCCGGCCACTTCGCTGGATTAGACCCCTTTTTCGTTAAGGCAGTGATGGGAGCCACAATAGAAGAGAAGTTACGAATGAATTTTCTGTAATAATTGGCAAAACCCAGGAAACGTTGAATACCTTTCAGCGAAGAGGGAATTGGCCAATCTTGGATGGCCTGCAGTTTTCCTGGGTCCATTTGAAGACCAGAACCGGAGACAATGTACCCTAGGAAGGGTATAGACTTCACCTCGAAGACACACTTCTCCAGTTTACAGTAGAGATGATTCGCTCGCAGCCGGGACAGAACCTCTTTGACCCAATAACGATGTTCTGTGATGTTATTGGCGTAGATTAAAATGTCATCGAGATATACAACTACATGTCTATACAGAATGTCCCGAAAAATCTCATTGACATAGTGCTGGAACACGGCTGGGGCATTGCTGAGCCCAAAGGGCATGACGAGGTACTCATAGTGGCCGTCTCTGGTATTAAACGCCGTCTTCCACTCGTCACCCTCTCGTATGCGGATGAGATTATATGCACCCCTCAGGTCGAGTTTCGTGAAGATGGTTGCACCGCTGACACGGTCAAACAGCTCGGTGATGAGGGGTAACGGATATCGGTTCTTTACTGTGATGTCATTGAGGCCGCGATAATCAATGCAGGGACGTAGGCCTCCATCCTTCTTCTTTACGAAAAAGAATCCTGCGCCAGCAGGAGAAGTCGAAGGACGGATGAATCCCTTTGCCAGATTTTCCTTGATGTAATCGGTCATGGCTTGAGTCTCTGGAAGAGAGAGGATAGGTTCTACCTCTGGGTGGTTCTTTGCCTGGGATGAGGTCGATAGGGCAATCCCACGGTCTGTGAGGAGGTAGGATATCAGCGCCAGACTTGCTGAATACATCTGAGTACTCTTGGTAGGGAAGAGGCGGAAGGTCTGCTGCATCGGCTGAAGAATAACGAGCTGGGAGTACCTTTTGGAGACAGGTACCGGAGCAGGAAGGATCCCAGGAAAGGATTTCAGATGTCTTCCAATCAAGACAAGGATTGTGAAGACGGAGCCAGGGTAAACCCAGAACCAGAGCATGAGTGGCTCGGGGTAAAACCAGGAAGGACAAAAGTTCAGTGTGCAGGACTCCCACTTTCACTGTAAGTGGCAAAGTTCTGCGGGAGACTGTCGCATCAGGAATCCTACTGCCATCCACAGCAGTAAGGAAGACAGTCTTGGGAAGACTTTCAGTGGGCAACCCCCACTTGCAGACCAGTTCTGCAGTAACAAAGTTGCCAGCGGCACCGGAATCAAGAAGTGCGGAGACAGTCTTGAAATGCTGACCAACTTGTAGGGAAACTGGAAGGATGCAATCGGTTGCTGATGGAGAGGACTTAATTACTCCTAGCCTACCCTCTCCTTGACGGGCTAGGAGGAGGAGTTTTCCTGACGCTTTGGGCATGCAGAAATTTGATGTGCAGGATCGGCACAATACAGGCAGAGCTGTGCCAACCGACGACGTCGACGTTCTCCGGGAGACAAACGGAAACGGTTTATCTCCATTGGTTCTTCTTTGGAATGGACCGCAGGAGCAGTGGATAAAGAAGGCGGAGGAGTTGACACTTTAACTGGAGCGCTCTTGTGACGTTCTACAGCCCTTTCTCGAAAGCGTAGGTCTACTTTGATACATAGAAATATAAGGTCACTTAGATCTGAAGGTAAGTCTCTGGTAACGAGTTCATCCTTAATACGGTCGGATAGGCCATGCCAGAAAGCTGCGTATAAGGCCCCATCACACCAGGAGAGTTCAGACGCCAGAATCTGGAACTGGACCAGATATTGCCCGACGGAGCGGGATCCCTGTCTGAGACGGAGGAGTTCAGTGGAGGCAGATGCTGATCGCCCAGGCTCATCGAAGATACGCCGGAATGTTGATACGAAGTCCTTGTAGTTGGACAGGATGGCATCAGATCTTTCCCATAAGGGAGACGCCCATTCTAACGCTGCTCCACACAGGAGGGAGATGATGTAGGCGATCTTGACCCGTTCAGTAGGGAAGTTGCTGGGTTGCAGCTCAAAATGAATCTCACACTGATTGAGAAAACCTCGGCAGGTCCTGGGGTTCCCATCATACGTGGTGGGGACAGACAGATGAAGGCGAGGTGCGGCAGCCATTACAGGAGGATGAACTGGACTTGAAAGTTCTCTGACAGGCTCAGGGCCACTGAGAGTGGTCTGTAGCTTATCCAGCCGGGAAGACAGATCTTGCAGACAATGAATCACTTGGCTCTGCGCAGCCTCTTGCTGATCCAAGCGAACAGCCAGTTGCTGTACAGGGCTGGATGATGATGCTTGGCTTGCGGCTGGATCCATTTGGCTAGTGCTTACTGTCACACCAGGGGGCTTAGTCGACAAGACTGAGACCTCTGGTGGGGACCTGGACCGGTACCTGAACCGGGGAGGTTGGAGAGGACCCTTGCGCATGGACTGTGCGACAGTGCACCCAGAGCCAATAAGCAGTCAGAGGTAAAAGTACAACCAGATTTATTATGCAGAAGGTTGTAACGGTACAGGCAGTAAAGTATGCAGGAGTAATGACAGTTCATGCGGATTGCAATACTTTACAGATGTGATGGATATGGTATCGATGGTGGAACATCGGATGGATATCGGATATGGAGACTGTGGGTCCGGAATGACGGACGGAAGATAGGAGCTTGACTGTGGGTCCGGAATGACGGACGGAAGCTTGCCTTGGGAATCCGGAATATCGGACTATCGATGAAACATCGGAGGCGGATGATGCTGGAGCATCGGAGGACCAGAGTCCCGGAGCTAGGCTTGGTCGCTGGGCTGACGAGGCAGGCTCACAGGTGATGGAATAACCTGGACTTCAACAGGAGATGGAATAACCTGGAATACACTGCAGCATGGAAGACAACACCAGCAGAGAAATACACTTGCACGGAGACAAGGACAGCTGACCATACACAGGAGACAACTGAAGCACTAGCAATGGTTCTGAGAGCTCCCAGCATACTTATCCCCACTGAGTGGCCAGGATTGGGCGAGGAAGTATGACAGGGAGATCAGAACCAACAGGATTGGACAGCACAGACATGTGACTGGAAAGAACATGGCAGCCCCCATGTCTGCTATGGTGGGAAAGTGTGTTTGTGCACACCATGCTGGATACTGGGAGCAATGGCGGCGGACAGGTGGATTGCCGTGCACTGGGGACTGTCACTGGGAGACAGGACGCCGGCAGAGATGACGTCTGGACCGCAAGCTGAACCTGCGGAGGCACTTAGCCGGTAGGAAAGTCTGTCTGACAGCTCGGATCGTGACACCTGGTCTGGTAATCCTCCTATTTATGATGTGAAATATCATTGATATGATCAAAATATGCTTAAATTACATATGTCTGTGGGTACATCCTACCTTGTAATGGTGAAAGCTGGTTGTGCTACTGTAATGTTGTGGAGAATGTCAAACTTAAACAGTACCCAACTGGAACAGAGTACTTTAGTATTGTTGGTTAGCATGTTCATCATTATATGACCATAGTCTACCACCCTTCAAAGGACTACTTTCATCAGGAAAACTTGCCATGTCAAAAAGCACATGCCATTGCGATCTGATTTCTCTCAGTGTGGTAACTCCCAGAGACTTTACATGCAGTGGTCACCGGGCTCCAACTGTCAAAGGCGCACCAAGAAAGGAGGCTGCTGAACTAGGATATACTGTATCTCTCTCCACTTATTTCATAGAGATTGTATACAGTAATTGCTGGATCACAAATCCCTTTGTGGACCCCTTAAGCTGAAGAATCTTCGTATGTGAGGTAACAGATCAAAACGTTTATACAGTGAGCTAAAGGTGTCTTAAAGAAAGGAGAGTAGAAGTTGTTTTAAGAACGAGCAATAATTAAAAAAAAAAAAAAAAACTTTAAGGAGAGAGATAACCTGTGATAGAATGTACCAATCAATCCCTTCCTGACATTTTTCAAACACAGCTTGTAATGTAAGGCAGAAGCTGATTGGCTGGTATTTTATCATTTGCAGCCAGCACCCAACATAAAGATTTGTTGCTGCCACAATTAGCTCCAAAAAGGAATCTTTATTTCCCCAGATGTGCCACTGGTGATTAGCTGGGATATCAACACATGTGCAAGGCACCACTTTCTATTTCATGTCTGTGCTTCTGTTATAAACTTACGCAACTGGTTCCACTAGAATGACAAGGAGTTCAGTGTATTCCAGTCAACAAATCTCAATCCAATAGAGTTCCTATTGGATTTTATGAAACAGGGAACTCAGCATGATTGTACAGAAAATATGAACCAATATGCAGCAACTGTGTGTTGCTATTATGTAATCAGGAGCAGAATATTCTGTAAGAAGTAGAGAATATTTGAAATATAGAAATATGGGCGCTATGAAGATATGGAGATAAATGAAGACTGATACTTCCCTATTTGTAATTTCCTGATATCTTCTTATCTCTTCTTGGTCCCGTGTTTGAAATATGAAAAGATAAGAAAAAAGAGGGACAAATCTCCTCGTGTAATCCTGTTTTTACTGGGTGGTTACAAGAACCTTGCAATAATAGAATGTTATGTAGCTTATAACAAAAATCTTGTATTCAAACAGGAACTGTATCCAAAAAGAATATGTCGGGGGTAGGTCCCCCTTCCAGTTTACTCACTCAGAGCTGGAGTTCAGATTGCATGTAGTCTGGGTCTTTCTCCAGGTATCCTACGTCCTTGATGGAAGTGTGGGTAAATTCGTTAGATCTAAAAGATGACACTAGTGGATACTGTATATAGTAAAACAGATATCCTTTTTATTCAATTGATTAAAATACGTGTCACTTTTAACATAAAACCCATAAAAGCCTCTGAGAATACTTTACCTATCACGGACCGGTACTGACCAAAAATTCTAAAGATGTTTAAAGTGGGCAGGCTAAATGGGGCCCCGTTTGTGCCTGACCACCTGAATTCTGGTGTTCCCGTCCTGTAGGTTCAAAGTGTCCAGTAGGCATCCAAAACAGTTCAGAATTCCAGAGAGGATAGTCCACCAACGCGTTTCGATCCGGGCTGGATCTTTATCAAGGTGCATCCTCTCACTGCAACCTTTTGGTTTATATAGCTGTTTGGATGATGATAATTAGGGGCAGGTCTATCCGTTTTCCCGCCAAAACGAAGCAACTGAATATGTACAACTGATATAGTAAACAGAGATCCCTATGTGATGTTATATATTATACATGTGTAGTGACAGGCGATTCCCTGGTTTGTGGTCACATGATCTAATGTGACACGTGATTTCCCCGATTCCTCAATGATGGTGTATCCTTCTTTTACGTTCCCGCAACTCTGTCCAATCAGGATCGCGCTTCTCCGTCACTTCCGCCCGCCGTGGATCTTCTTTGTTTGCGTTCCACGTAGCTGTGATCACTTCCGGGATTTTCTATTCTGATGACACATCCTGACGCCGGAGGGAACGTCTTGCGTTCCAAATATCATATCCGGCTTGCGTTCCATATCGCGCTGTGTCAGATTGTTTTCTAATGCAATGTAATCTCCTTTCTCCTTTTTTATTTCGATGTCCTAAGGAATAAAATGCGTTTTTAGCAGCATTTGATGTCACGGACATTATAAGACTATTAAAACGGAGAGAGGAGTTCGAAATCAATAAAAATAAGGAAGAGGTATTTACTCTAAAAGGATTTTAGCAGCATAATGTTTGGACAATAATATCTTTAGCAGCATGGGGGATATGATGGAGGTATTCACTCTAAAGGGATTTTAGCAGCATAATATTTGAACAGTAATTTCTTTAGCAGCAAAGAAGTTTAAAAACATATTAAAAATAATCCGAATATGGAAATTTGAAAAAATCCTAGTACAAGTGGGAATGCATAAAAGGGTAGAAAAAATTGAAAAAGTTAATAGTATTTTAAAAGTTTTTTAAAAGTTTTTTAAAAGTTTTTTAAAAGGGAGAGCAATATAAAAGGTCTCTTTTAAAAGGATCTGAAAAAGGGTTTTGTATTTATAAGAACCATTTCAGTTCGAAATCTTGGTTTAACCCTGAAGGCACCAATGTATTATAGTTATAGATGCACTTCATTTCTGTTTGTGCCAAAAGTTTGGGGAGATTCTTGTTTCTTTCTGTGGTTTTCACAAGTTTGAATCCCCAAAAACTCTTTATATGATTGATGGAGCACTGATGTTCCTTTTTAAAATGTGCTGAAAGAGAGTGTAATTCAAAGCCTTTCTTAATGTTTCTTAAGTGCTCTCCCATTCTTATTTTCAAAGATCTTGACGTTCTACCAATGTATGTTTTGTCACATGAACATTTTATAGCATATATTACGTTGGGGGTGTTGCATGTGATAAATTCTGTTATTTTGATGTTTTGTCCGTTGATCTGAATTTGTTCAAATTTGGATTGATTCGGACTCTTTATATTGCGGCAACCTAGACATAGTCCGCATCTGTAAAAGCCAATTGAACGATTATAGCTCTGTCGGATGGTGTCTGTGGGACAGAGACTCCGTACTAGTTTGTTTTTAATGTTTTTTGATTTCCGATAGACATGTATTGGCCTTTCGGGTAAAAACTTTCCTATGACTGGGTCTTGTTTTAGAATTGGCCAGTTTTTCTTAAACACTTTCTCTATGGCCTGGTGTTGAGAATTATACTGCGTGATGAAGGCCCATTTCATTCTATCGTTTTCTTTCCTTTTCTGTTGCGGTTTGAGGAGAAGTTCCCTCTTTGTGTTTCTTGCCTCCATTAAACCTTGTTCTATTTTTTGGCTATCATAACCGCATGATTCAAATGCCTCCTTCATTTTACTAGACTGTTCCTCAAAAGTGTCTTTTTCCGTGCAGTTTCTCTTCACCCGCTTAAATTGGCCTCCCGGGATCCCATTTAGCCAATTTCTGTGGTGACAACTGTCTGCCTGGATGTACGCCACAGAGTCGGTTGGCTTTTGGTACGTTTTTGTGCAAATGTTGCCGTCTTTGATAAAAATTGTCAAATCTAAAAAATTGATGGTGATTTTATCAATATTAAAAACCAATTTTATATTAAAAGGATTACTGTTCAGAAAAGTGCAAAAAAGGTCCAAAGTTTCCATATCTCCATTCCAGATAAATAAAATATCATCTATATATCTGTACCAGGACACCAGCTTTGCCCCATATGGGTTATTGTTCCAGATATGTGATTCCTCCCAATAACCCATAAATATATTTGCATAACTGGGGGCAAACCTGGTGCCCATAGCTGTACCCTTCTGTTGGAGATAAAAATCACCTTTAAAAACAAAATAATTATGTTCAAGTATAAAAGGGATACTCTCTAAAATGAATTCTTGAAGTGATGTGTTCATTGTGGATGCTCTTAGGTATTTCCTTACTGCCTCTACACCATGATGATGTTCTATAATGGTGTATAAAGAGCTCACATCCGCACTTACAAGTGTATAATTATCTCCCCATTTGATACTTTCTAATTTATTTAACACCTCCATGGTATCCTTTAAATGGGACCTGTTTTTTAATACGAATGGTTGAAGGTGGTAATCCACAAATTCAGACAGGTTTGCTGTTAACGAATCCACTCCCGAGACGATTGGACGTCCCGGGGGATTAAGGGGGTCTTTGTGTACTTTGGGGAGTACGTAGATTGCTGGGATTTGTGGATTTTCAATAATCAGGAACTTTGATTCTTTGATGCTGAGAGTTTTTTTCTCTTCGTAGTTTTTAATCAGAATTTCCAAAGATTTCCTGTATTCTGTCGTTGGATCCTTCTTGAGTTTTTTGTATGTGGTGCTATCTTCTAATTGTCTGAGCACTTCCGCAATATATTTTGTAGTGTCCATCAGGACAACCCCCCCCCCCCCTTATCAGCCGGTTTAATTACCAGATCGTCATTCTTTTTAAGAGCTTCTAAAGCTAATGATTCCTTATGGGTAAGGTTATACTTAATTTTTGCTTTTTTTACATTCTTTAATTCGTTTAATACCTGTGTGGCAAAGACATCTAGAAAGCTGCCTTTTATATGTGCTGGGAAGAAGGTAGATTTGGGTCTAAATCTATCTATTATGGCTTCTTCTTCTTCTCCGCTCATTTGATCTTCTTCCTTCATGATGAAGAATTTTTTCACGGTCAGCTTCCGGATGTACTTCTGGATATCTACATATAACTCGAATTCGTTTATTTTGTTTGCCGGGGCATATGTTAAACCCTTCTCAAGGACTTTTCTTTCATGTTCCTTGAGGATGTGTGAACTCAAATTAAAAATTTTTACTTTGCCACTTTCTTTTGCCGTATCCTCTTTGTCAATGATCTCTATATTCTTACTCTTGTTTTGATTCCTATTTTTATTTTTATTTTTATTTCTTCTTTTCTTATTTTGGATTTTTGATGTTCTTTTTCTCCCCCCTCTTTTTCCTCTTTTCTGTGGGTGCACTATCTTATTTGTTGTACCCCTGTCCCCCGATCTAAAAAATCCCTTTCTGGGGTTTTAAACTCATAGTCTCTTAGAGTCTCAAACCTATTGTAGGTTTCAAAATTCCTCATTGGTTCTTCTCTTCTTCTCTCGAAATTTCTTACTGGTTCATTTCTTCTTACTTCATGTGTCCTATGTGTTCTTCTTTGTCTTTCTTCTCTCCTCCAGTGTGGTGATCTATCTGGACGGTTAAATCTTTCGTCTCTATATGGATCATTCCTTCTTCTCCAGTTCGAATGAGTACGTCTATGGTTATATCTATCTCCAGACCGTTCTTTATTTTGTCTCCTCTGTGGATATAAAGATCTTTCTCTAGAAACATTTCTTCTTCCGTGATATCCCTGATTCCTATTTCTTCTAGGAGATTCATTTCTTTGAGTTTTTATATTTTCTCTTTTATATGCTTTTTTATAATTTCTCATGGGTATAGGGACTATTACATCGGATTCTGCTTCTAAATCTTTCCTGTCTCTGATGAATTTACGGATTTTGCGTTCCTTTAGATCTTTCTCTATTTTAGCCACATTGAACTCTATCTCTTCTTCCATATCCTTTAATTCCGGTAGATGCTGAAATGGTTTAATATTCTCCTTGGTTTTCTCAATCTTGCTCTCTATTTCTTTGAACTCACTTTTTCTTTCTCTAACTATGAGTTCCATTAAGGAGAAAGAGCACTGTCGGGTGATTTTATGCCAATCCTCTTTAAAGCCTTCTGATGGATTCAAAAAGGATGCCTTTTTATCTATGATGAGACCTTTCGGTATGATTTTACTAGCTAGATATTTTTCTATCGTTGCTATTTCCCACCATAGTTTGCACTCCTTTATGAGGTCTTTCTCCAGGCTGTCCATTATCTGCTCTAGACTATCGTCTAGGGTTTCAAAAATTTCCTCCAATGTGGAAAAAAGGGTATCCAATTTGGTTTTACGAATTTCCCTAAATGAAAACATGATTGCCGCGGATGGTGAGGATCCCTAGGTGGATGTGGAAAAACCTTAGAAAAAAAGGGGAATGTGGGATCTATACCAATCTGCGCAGGGATCCTCACCATCCGCGGCAATCATGTTTTCATTTAGGGAAATTCGTAAAACCAAATTGGATACCCTTTTTTCCACATTGGAGGAAAATTTTGAAACCCTAGACGATAGTCTAGAGCAGATAATGGACAGCCTGGAGAAAGACCTCATAAAGGAGTGCAAACTATGGTGGGAAATAGCAACGATAGAAAAATATCTAGCTAGTAAAATCATACCGAAAGGTCTCATCATAGATAAAAAGGCATCCTTTTTGAATCCATCAGAAGGCTTTAAAGAGGATTGGCATAAAATCACCCGACAGTGCTCTTTCTCCTTAATGGAACTCATAGTTAGAGAAAGAAAAAGTGAGTTCAAAGAAATAGAGAGCAAGATTGAGAAAACCAAGGAGAATATTAAACCATTTCAGCATCTACCGGAATTAAAGGATATGGAAGAAGAGATAGAGTTCAATGTGGCTAAAATAGAGAAAGATCTAAAGGAACGCAAAATCCGTAAATTCATCAGAGACAGGAAAGATTTAGAAGCAGAATCCGATGTAATAGTCCCTATACCCATGAGAAATTATAAAAAAGCATATAAAAGAGAAAATATAAAAACTCAAAGAAATGAATCTCCTAGAAGAAATAGGAATCAGGGATATCACGGAAGAAGAAATGTTTCTAGAGAAAGATCTTTATATCCACAGAGGAGACAAAATAAAGAACGGTCTGGAGATAGATATAACCATAGACGTACTCATTCGAACTGGAGAAGAAGGAATGATCCATATAGAGACGAAAGATTTAACCGTCCAGATAGATCACCACACTGGAGGAGAGAAGAAAGACAAAGAAGAACACATAGGACACATGAAGTAAGAAGAAATGAACCAGTAAGAAATTTCGAGAGAAGAAGAGAAGAACCAATGAGGAATTTTGAAACCTACAATAGGTTTGAGACTCTAAGAGACTATGAGTTTAAAACCCCAGAAAGGGATTTTTTAGATCGGGGGACAGGGGTACAACAAATAAGATAGTGCACCCACAGAAAAGAGGAAAAAGAGGGGGGAGAAAAAGAACATCAAAAATCCAAAATAAGAAAAGAAGAAATAAAAATAAAAATAAAAATAGGAATCAAAACAAGAGTAAGAATATAGAGATCATTGACAAAGAGGATACGGCAAAAGAAAGTGGCAAAGTAAAAATTTTTAATTTGAGTTCACACATCCTCAAGGAACATGAAAGAAAAGTCCTTGAGAAGGGTTTAAAATATGCCCCGGCAAACAAAATAAATGAATTCGAGTTATATGTAGATATCCAGAAGTACATCCGGAAGCTGACCGTGAAAAAATTCTTCATCATGAAGGAAGAAGATCAAATGAGCGGAGAAGAAGAAGAAGCCATAATAGATAGATTTAGACCCAAATCTACCTTCTTCCCAGCACATATAAAAGGCAGCTTTCTAGATGTCTTTGCCACACAGGTATTAAACGAATTAAAGAATGTAAAAAAAGCAAAAATTAAGTATAACCTTACCCATAAGGAATCATTAGCTTTAGAAGCTCTTAAAAAGAATGACGATCTGGTAATTAAACCGGCTGATAAGGGGGGGGGGGGGTTGTCCTGATGGACACTACAAAATATATTGCGGAAGTGCTCAGACAATTAGAAGATAGCACCACATACAAAAAACTCAAGAAGGATCCAACGACAGAATACAGGAAATCTTTGGAAATTCTGATTAAAAACTACGAAGAGAAAAAAACTCTCAGCATCAAAGAATCAAAGTTCCTGATTATTGAAAATCCACAAATCCCAGCAATCTACGTACTCCCCAAAGTACACAAAGACCCCCTTAATCCCCCGGGACGTCCAATCGTCTCGGGAGTGGATTCGTTAACAGCAAACCTGTCTGAATTTGTGGATTACCACCTTCAACCATTCGTATTAAAAAACAGGTCCCATTTAAAGGATACCATGGAGGTGTTAAATAAATTAGAAAGTATCAAATGGGGAGATAATTATACACTTGTAAGTGCGGATGTGAGCTCTTTATACACCATTATAGAACATCATCATGGTGTAGAGGCAGTAAGGAAATACCTAAGAGCATCCACAATGAACACATCACTTCAAGAATTCATTTTAGAGAGTATCCCTTTTATACTTGAACATAATTATTTTGTTTTTAAAGGTGATTTTTATCTCCAACAGAAGGGTACAGCTATGGGCACCAGGTTTGCCCCCAGTTATGCAAATATATTTATGGGTTATTGGGAGGAATCACATATCTGGAACAATAACCCATATGGGGCAAAGCTGGTGTCCTGGTACAGATATATAGATGATATTTTATTTATCTGGAATGGAGATATGGAAACTTTGGACCTTTTTTGCACTTTTCTGAACAGTAATCCTTTTAATATAAAATTGGTTTTTAATATTGATAAAATCACCATCAATTTTTTAGATATGACAATTTTTATCAAAGACGGCAACATTTGCACAAAAACGTACCAAAAGCCAACCGACTCTGTGGCGTACATCCAGGCAGACAGTTGTCACCACAGAAATTGGCTAAATGGGATCCCGGGAGGCCAATTTAAGCGGGTGAAGAGAAACTGCACGGAAAAAGACACTTTTGAGGAACAGTCTAGTAAAATGAAGGAGGCATTTGAATCATGCGGTTATGATAGCCAAAAAATAGAACAAGGTTTAATGGAGGCAAGAAACACAAAGAGGGAACTTCTCCTCAAACCGCAACAGAAAAGGAAAGAAAACGATAGAATGAAATGGGCCTTCATCACGCAGTATAATTCTCAACACCAGGCCATAGAGAAAGTGTTTAAGAAAAACTGGCCAATTCTAAAACAAGACCCAGTCATAGGAAAGTTTTTACCCGAAAGGCCAATACATGTCTATCGGAAATCAAAAAACATTAAAAACAAACTAGTACGGAGTCTCTGTCCCACAGACACCATCCGACAGAGCTATAATCGTTCAATTGGCTTTTACAGATGCGGACTATGTCTAGGTTGCCGCAATATAAAGAGTCCGAATCAATCCAAATTTGAACAAATTCAGATCAACGGACAAAACATCAAAATAACAGAATTTATCACATGCAACACCCCAACGTAATATATGCTATAAAATGTTCATGTGACAAAACATACATTGGTAGAACGTCAAGATCTTTGAAAATAAGAATGGGAGAGCACTTAAGAAACATTAAGAAAGGCTTTGAATTACACTCTCTTTCAGCACATTTTAAAAAAGGAACATCAGTGCTCCATCAATCATATAAAGAGTTTTTGGGGATTCAAACTTGTGAAAACCACAGAAAGAAACAAGAATCTCCCCAAACTTTTGGCACAAACAGAAATGAAGTGCATCTATAACTATAATACATTGGTGCCTTCAGGGTTAAACCAAGATTTCGAACTGAAATGGTTCTTATAAATACAAAACCCTTTTTCAGATCCTTTTAAAAGAGACCTTTTATATTGCTCTCCCTTTTAAAAAACTTTTAAAAAACTTTTAAAATACTATTAACTTTTTCAATTTTTTCTACCCTTTTATGCATTCCCACTTGTACTAGGATTTTTTCAAATTTCCATATTCGGATTATTTTTAATATGTTTTTAAACTTCTTTGCTGCTAAAGAAATTACTGTTCAAATATTATGCTGCTAAAATCCCTTTAGAGTGAATACCTCCATCATATCCCCCATGCTGCTAAAGATATTATTGTCCAAACATTATGCTGCTAAAATCCTTTTAGAGTAAATACCTCTTCCTTATTTTTATTGATTTCGAACTCCTCTCTCCGTTTTAATAGTCTTATAATGTCCGTGACATCAAATGCTGCTAAAAACGCATTTTATTCCTTAGGACATCGAAATAAAAAAGGAGAAAGGAGATTACATTGCATTAGAAAACAATCTGACACAGCGCGATATGGAACGCAAGCCGGATATGATATTTGGAACGCAAGACGTTCCCTCCGGCGTCAGGATGTGTCATCAGAATAGAAAATCCCGGAAGTGATCACAGCTACGTGGAACGCAAACAAAGAAGATCCACGGCGGGCGGAAGTGACGGAGAAGCGCGATCCTGATTGGACAGAGTTGCGGGAACGTAAAAGAAGGATACACCATCATTGAGGAATCGGGGAAATCACGTGTCACATTAGATCATGTGACCACAAACCAGGGAATCGCCTGTCACTACACATGTATAATATATAACATCACATAGGGATCTCTGTTTACTATATCAGTTGTACATATTCAGTTGCTTCGTTTTGGCGGGAAAACGGATAGACCTGCCCCTAATTATCATCATCCAAACAGCTATATAAACCAAAAGGTTGCAGTGAGAGGATGCACCTTGATAAAGATCCAGCCCGGATCGAAACGCGTTGGTGGACTATCCTCTCTGGAATTCTGAACTGTTTTGGATGCCTACTGGACACTTTGAACCTACAGGACGGGAACACCAGAATTCAGGTGGTCAGGCACAAACGGGGCCCCATTTAGCCTGCCCACTTTAAACATCTTTAGAATTTTTGGTCAGTACCGGTCCGTGATAGGTAAAGTATTCTCAGAGGCTTTTATGGGTTTTATGTTAAAAGTGACACGTATTTTAATCAATTGAATAAAAAGGATATCTGTTTTACTATATACAGTATCCACTAGTGTCATCTTTTAGATCTAACGAATTTACCCACACTTCCATCAAGGACGTAGGATACCTGGAGAAAGACCCAGACTACATGCAATCTGAACTCCAGCTCTGAGTGAGTAAACTGGAAGGGGGACCTACCCCCGACATATTCTTTTTGGATACAGTTCCTGTTTGAATACAAGATTTTTGTTATAAGCTACATAACATTCTATTATTGCAAGGTTCTTGTAACCACCCAGTAAAAACAGGATTACTCGAGGAGATTTGTCCCTCTTTTTTCTTATCTTTTCATATTTCAAACACGGGACCAAGAAGAGATAAGAAGATATCAGGAAATTACAAATAGGGAAGTATCAGTCTTCATTTATCTCCATATCTTCATAGCGCCCATATTTCTATATTTCAAATATTCTCTACTCCTTTTAATTGAACAAAAAGTCCGGGTGGGCTTTTTTCATTTGAACCAGAAATACAGGCAGCTCTGCGCAGATTGGTATAGATCCCACATTCCCCTTTTTTTCTGTAAGAAGTATTTCCAACTTGGCTACCGAGACATATAGGCACTAAAGAAGGGAGTGGCCAAACATGGGGCTGTTAAAAGTTTGTCTAAAAATTCTGTGAGATGTGACGACCCATGCCAAGGATTGGGTGTTGCTCCTCCCACATGGCTGGCATGGACCCCGCAAGGATCCCTAGAAAATTCTGAGCCCCTCTTGGGCATTCCTTAGTATCCAAAACCAAATTGAATTCATGCCAAAAATAATTCAGGGATCCAGGACTATAAGGTTGTACCCAATAAAATGGAGATGAATAGCTATTAAAGGAATGTTACTATGCATTATATTGTAAATTTTAGGAGGTCACGGAAATCTGAAGGGAATTCTAATATCTAGAATAAATTACAGTAATGTTGCATTATGCCTTATAATGCATTATGCATAATAAACACTGAAGTAATTACCTGTTTATACATATATCAATCTCCTATTAAAATGTATAATGACTGCGACTGAACCCTGATAAAACAGAGGTCACAGGACAAGACTGCAGAAGAGCCAACCAACAGGACTTAAGCTTGGGAATGCAGAACTTCAAAATACAGAACATGTGCGGAATCTTGGTGTGGTCCTGGATAGTGGCTTGACACTTAAACATCAGGTATCAGCCACAATTAAATCCTCATTCTATCATCTAAAGAATATAGTAAGAATCAAGCACTTAATTCCCTCAGAAGATCTGCCTAAAGTCATACATGCATTTGCATCATCGCACCTTGACTACTGCAATGCCCTCTACCTGGGTCTCCCAGCAAAAGAATTGTACCGCTTGCAGATGGTACAAAATACAGCTGCCAGGCTATTAACCAATCAGCCCCATCCAGCCACATAACACCCATTCTGTACTCCTTTCACTGGCTGCCTACAAGATGGCGAATAATTTTCAAGATTGGCTTACTGACTTTTAAAGCTCTACATGACCAGGGCCCAAGGTACCTGCAGCAGCTTCTGATCCCTTATTGTCCCACTCGATTACTGCGATCGGTTTAGGAAGGACTACTACCAGTACCCAGAATTTCCCTGAATTCATCTGGGGGTTGAGCATTCAGTGCAGCGGCTCCAACTCTATGTAACTCACTTCCCTGCTCAGTTCGAGAAGCTTCCACTCTGGAAACATTTAGAAATAGACTAAAGACTTTCCTGTTCACCCAAGCATTTCACTAATGTCCCTTGTTAATTAAGTTTGTTTTGTATTTTGTGCTGTAAAAGGCTAATGCAAGCACTTTGAGTCCTATTAGGAGAAATGTGCTATATAAATAACATTATTATTATTATTATTATTATTATTATTATTATTTAATGATGTAGACTTTAATTCACCTCTAGAAAGTGATGGCAATATACAGTTAGGTCCATGTATAGGGTGGACCAAAGTTAGGTATATAGTAATGAGTTTTCATTATTCTTTTTTTTTTCATTGCTGTCACATTCACCTGACTTCATACCAATGGAGGTCTTTTTGAGGGGGGCATTTCAGAGGAAGCCTCTCACAGTGCATGATTTAAACTAGTTGAACTTATGAGATCTCTCAAGCCTTTGGTGCTAACCGAGATTTGTGTTACTTTGTGTTACAGTGCACAGGACAGGTTGCATGAATGTTGCATTATTGATGGAGGATATTTGAGCACCTACAAGACTAGAAGAAGACAGAAAATATTGAATGTGATGTCCTTCAGCCCAATATACAATACTGTATACATACATTTGGGCCATTGCCTACATGTACAGTATTTGGACACCAGCAATTTTCTTCAAGAATTTGAACAAAGAATATTGTATAAAACATTTAAGAACTGCAACCATTTTATACGCAGTCCCCTTTTTTCATATGTAATTGGACAAATTAACAAAATAATAATTAAAATGTTTGTTTTTAATACATTGTCAAGAATCTTTTGTAGGCAATGACTGGAAGCCATAGACATCAACGCTGGAGTTTATGCTTTGCTATGCATATACTGAAGAGGTCTTCAGTTTTTGTTTGTACTGTAGGTCTCTCTGCCTTTAGTATAGTCTTCAGAAAGTGAATTGCATGCTTGTTGAGATCAGGTGATTGACTCAGTCATTGCAGAATATTTCCCTTCTTTGGGAAAACAAAAACTTTCCTAGTATGTTTTAGTTGAAGCACCGGCATAAACTGCACAACTGGACTGCATCTATGCAACCATATATCTCTATACACAATAAAGAATTAATCTGCTGCTGCTGTCATATCATCAATAAACACTAACCAGTGGTTGCTCCAGAAGGTTTTCATTAATGACAAAGTGTTTTTAGACTGAAAAATATGGAAATAAAAAGGAGCATATTGTCATACACAGAAGTTATCCCCACATAAATGCTGTAATAAAGAATGATTAATAACTTTATTGATCGGTTGTTATCAGTGGCAGCTCCAGAGGTGGGGCTACACTGCGGCCCAAAGTTCAAATAGAGGAGCCGCACTAACTGCCACCCCAAACACTACCAAACATTGCCGGACAGGACTCACTGTTAGTTGATCTGGATCCACCCTTGCTAGTGACCCAGTGCTATAAAAGCTATTCGAGAATATGCCATCAAACTGCTACTATTGTGCTTCCTTTTGTGAAGTCTTTTCTTTATGGTAGATTTGGATTATGGTAGTCTGAACAATGTGTTCTTTGCTTGGCTGGATGCTGTGAAGTGATTTTTTTTACCATAGAAAGCATTCTGCAATTCTTTACTGTTGTCTTCCGTGGATATCCAGGCATATTTATGCTCCCAAACTGATCAGCGAGTTCTGTTTTTCTCAGAATGTATGAAACTGTTGATTTAGCCACTCCTAAGGTACCCGCTATCTCTCAGATGGATTTTTTTGTTCTTTCACCCCAAAAATGGTTAGTTCCACTTGCACTAAGCTCCTTTCACCTCATGTTGTGGCTTCACAACAGCATCCAAATGCAAATGCCACATGTCCAAATACTTTTGGTCCCTTGAAAGAGATGAGGCTACATATGAAAATAGTAGTAATTCCTAAACTCTTCATCCAATTTGGATTCTATACCCTCAAATTAAAGCTGATAATATACAGATTGTCACACCATTGCCTTGGCTAGGCGACTCAGGTTGTTCTTTTATATTTTAATAGGAGACTCATTGGAAGGTGGGTGGTGACTACAATACGGGTTTCCTGGTTGGTTGGTTGGTTGTATGAATGCATTTCTTAGAAATTTCAGAGAAAAACAAGGGGTGTTTCCATTCTGTTCCAGAAGGATGTTCTGTACTGAATTGCTGCCACTATATTAGACCCTAAAGAATGCCATTTGATATCAGATGGAGACATATGGGTACAAGCTATACGTTACCATAGATGCACCAAATGTGTCCACATTTTACATGCATACACATACAACCCCAGGCTCAGGGACATAATGGCCACTTGATCATTTGAGGGGATTCCAACTTGGTTGACATCCTCATCTTATTGTACATTGAACCACTTGCCTTAAACAACACCCAGGTGAGACAGACACCGGATGGTATAAGTAATATGTGACTTAAAATGAAAATAGTTTAGCTGGGGCTATAAAATGGGCCAATTACTTCCAATTATGTTGAGGGCAATGAGGAGACTAAGCACCGCTAACAGAGACCCCCATTCCACCTTTGTTTATGCACCAATACCTCGTATGCTTCAACATTTCAACACCTACTTCTCCAATTTATACAGAACATGATTGAAGTGGCTCTCCCTTGTCTAGTTCATATTATGAAGTCCTTCAGCAGAAAATTACACTAGAAGAATTAATATAATTTAAAATGACACAAAGCCCCTGTCCTAGTTGATGTCTGCCTCTCACATCAATGGCATGTGTTGCTTTGCAGTGTCTTCATCAGATATTTGCAATAGTGTGATATTTACAGTACAGTATTTATCAAATACATTATTTAAGTCAAACAATGTGTGCACTCAGTGGCATCACAAGGGGGTGTGAAGGGTGCTGAACACACCTAGGTGTCACCCACCGAGTGGTGACACCAAAGGTCCGTTCCCTGTGACAGAAGCCAGGTGCTACAAAGTAACATTACATGCTGCACCCAGTTCCTGTTACTGACGAGGCTGGCACTGCAGACAAGGCAGTCTCTGGGGGCATCCCACATCTCCCGGATACCCAGAGTGCGGTAAATGGGGATGGGATAATTAGCCACGCCAACCTCAGTGTAGCCACACACCCTTTCTTATTGTGCATTGAACAATTTGCATGGAGTGGTTGCATCAGATACAACCACACCAGGCTGCGCTTCCAATAATTATGCCAGTGGTGGCACCGCTCAGGATGTGGTGATAGTAACCTTGCTTATGTATATACAGTAGCTGCTGCAGAGATAAGTAGCCACTGGGAAAATCTTAGTTCCCGATTATCCCAATGTTCCAGTCGTCAATGGACCATTAGATCCACATAGACCTTATAGTGTAGTAATGTATGTGTTAGCTGAATTTATTATGAATGAAAAAAGGACATGTTCCACTTTTAGGTAGGTGTGGAACGAACCCTGATGTAGAAGCAGAACCTTACAATAGTGTGCTTAACTGCAGATACATTGACTATAAATGTACAGATGAAGTGCTAAATAACCAAGCAAATTAAGTCTACATATATATATATATATATATATATATATATATATATATATATATATATATAAAGATATTGGAATGGAATGGATATTGGAATGGAAGCCATTGGTTACAACCAGCAACCAGCACCATTTATCCTGCATGCCCAGAGCAGAATAACAATCCTGCTATAATACTTACAAGCTAAACTATCAACACCCAAGAATTTACAACGTGTTTTATCTTGCTGTGCTCTACATTCATGTGCTTGACATTGGGTGTATAATACTGTACTTCAGGCTCTGGTACTGCAACAGTTACACAAATAATAGTGCAGGACTTTTGTACCTTAAATTTACACAGCAGCTAGCTGTATTTCCCAATTTACTAAACAGTGTTTACTTTTGTTTCATGACCTACTCAGCTACTACTGTAAGTTTATTAACCTCAATTGCGCATGCTTGAATCACTGGAAAATATTCGCGGTGGGGTATGTACAACTGATGCAGACTTTAAGGCTGTTTTAAGAGTAATGTAAAGTTATTTTATTATTTTAATTAAGATATGATGATTTGTTTTTTTGTTGTCATTTTGATAGTGAAGTTAAAGGTAAAGCAAATTACCTGCCTTATGCTTTTTCATTACTAGTCTGATCTAAGCCCCCTATTTGTGGAGAGGACACATGGTTCCTGTCCCATACTTGTATACCCTCTTGGAATGGCCAGCATGCTCCCAAAAAATTCTAGTCCATCCACCGACCCCCCCGGAAAGGTGGTCCAGTCCACCTGCAATGCTGCCAGTCTCCCGCAATCCTCCATTGGTGTTGGGGGGGTCCTGTGGGGACCAAATACTGGGGCAGATGTATTAAGCCTGGTGAAGAGATAAACTGGAGATAAAGTGGAAGGAGATAACGCACCAGCCAATCAGATCCCAACTGTCATATTTCAAACACAGCTGATTGGCTGGTGCGTTAACTCTTCGAAGTTATCTCCACTTTATCTCCAGTTTATCTTTTCTCCAGGCTTAATACATCTGCCCCTATGTGTTTTATGCTGATTCGTATCATCTCCTTGCTGTGGGAAGCACAGCCGTGATGATGGGATCATACAAACCATGTCTCCAACACAATCTTCTTCCCATAAGCACTTCCCTTTATCAAGTCATGCAGCTGCCCATGCCCCTTGCTTTCCAGAGCTGGCTGTGCTGCAGAGAAGTAGGCAACCATGTTCCTATCCACAGGTAGATTGTTATTCATTTACTTTTAGAAATCTTGATAGTGGAGTATATGTGTCCTGGATATAATTGGGATTACTGGACTGCCCCAGATAGAGGACAATAGTGACTGTAATTAAACCAGGAATGTAATTAACTATATTTAAACAATACAGGAGAGACTGCAGATGGAATGTGGTCATTATATCGACAGTCAAAAGGTCAGCCACTATTGGTCAACAGTTCAAAGTTTGACACATGAAAAAGGTCAACATGCATTAGGTAGACATGGTCAAAAGTTCGACATAAGCAAAAGGTTGACTTGAAAAATGCTTTTCATGTTTTAAAAAAAAAATGTGGTGTCCATGTTGACCTATGACAACATAGACAACAAAAAAGTGAAAACTCATGTCAACCTTTTGTCGTCCTAACAACCCGGACCCCAGCAGCAGACCGTCCCCACAATGACATTCAAGCTATTGACCTTAGTGGAAGTGTCCTGCCATAGTTTTCTGATCATAACTAGACCAGTGACGTAATTACTCATAAAACTAGATCATTCATTACTCATTCTACCCACATTGTAAAACATTTTTACACTACTATGAACCATTACATTGAACAATGTTGTGTTACATTTCAATAGATATTGCATTTTACTATGGTATGAGGACTGAGCAATAGGGTTAGTTTCTAATTTGGCTGCACAAATTGGAGCTGTACATTGTACTGGTAAACTTATGGCCAATGCAGAATTTTGGATATTCATGAAATAGATCTGGACATTATGCAATTTTAGTTAAAGTATGTTTAAATGATTGTCATCATCTGAGTTGTCATGAATTCCATACACACCCTGCAATGTTGGGCCAGCTGCCAAGTTGCAATACGGTCATGTTCGACCAGCTGGAGATGTACAACATGTTTTGTTACAGTATTCATATTGCGTGTTATATTTAGAATTCAAATTAGAGAATAAGTTGTAAATATTAAATGATGACTTGTACTGTTCCCTGGTCTAGGCACCATGCTTTTGACACTGTCCCACATCGCAGACTGTTAAATAAACTTGAAAGCTTGGGATTGGATTTTAAGATTGTTGAATGGATACGATCTTGGTTGCAGGACAGAAAACAGAGAGTTGTAGTAAATGGAGTACAGTCAAAGGAGGGAAAGGTTACAAGTGGAGTACCCCAGGGATCTGTACTTGGACCAATGCTTTTTAACATCTTTATTGGTGATATTGTAAATGGGATTGAGGGTGAAATGTGGCTTTTTACAGATGACAAGAGATTTTGCAGGGTAGACACACCAGGAGGGGTAAAACAAATGATTGATGATCTAGGTAGATTAGAGGAATGGTCAAGAGCATGGCAACTACAGTTTAATGCCCAAAAAAATGCAAAATCATGCGCTTGGGTCTCAAAAATCCAAAGACGAAATATAGTATAAATGGCACTATAATGGAAACTACTGAGGAAGAGAGGGATCTAGGTGTCACTATTTCAGGGGACTTAAAGGCAGGTAGGCAATGTAACAAAACAATGAAGAAGGCAAGTCAGATGCGTGGTTGCATAGGGAGAGGTATCAGCAGTAAAAAGAAAGAAGTAATAATGGGGTAGATGTATTAAGCCTTAACAAGAGATAAATGCAAGGGTGATAAGGAGAGATAAACGTCCAGCCAATCAGCTCCTTACTGACTTTTTTCAAACACAGTCTGTAACATGGGCAGTTAGAAGGTGATTGGCTGGACGTTTATCTCTCCTTATCACCCTTGCATTTATCTCTTGTTAAAGCTCAATACATCTGCCCCAATGCCACTGTATAGGTCATTGGTACAACCTCACCTAGAGTACAGTTCTGGAGGCCATATCTCCAGAAGGATATAAATACATTAGAGACTGTACAAAGAAGGGCAACTAAAATGGTGCATGGCCTACATCACAAAATGTACCAGGAAAGACTAAAAGATCTTAATATGTATACTTTGGAGTAGAGAAGGGAAAGGGGGGACATGATAGAAACATTCAAATATATCAAGGGTTTTAACAAGGTACAGGTGGGAGACATTCTTCACAGGAAGAGGAGCAACAGAACAATAGGACATGCACTGAAACTAGAGGGAGGAAGATTCCGGGGAAATTTGAGGAAGAATTACTTCACAGAAAGAGTAGTAGATAAGTGGAATAGCCTCCCATCAGAGGTGGTAGAGGCAAATACAGCACAGCAATGTAAACATGCTTGGGATAGTCATATTGATATCCTTACAAAACCACACGGATCAAATATGGTTTGAGGCAACATTCAAAAAGGGGCAGACTAGATGGGCCAAGTGGTTCTTATCTGCCGTTAAATTCTATGTTTCTATGTATTATGCTGCACTTAAACACCCTATAGATCTCAGGTAGAGTGTAGCATATTTAGGCATTACAATTTAATTTTAAGCAATATGCAGTTGCTTGTAAACTGAAAATCTATTGTAATCTTTGTGAAACAACTATTTTCTTGAACTGGTGATATATATTCTTACATTCATTCTTAGGTGACCCTGTAATCAATCTAGAGTCCTGCACTGCCTGCAAATACATTAACCAAGTAAGATAATCCAATAGATTCTCATCCAAGTGAGCAATACTGTAATGTGAAAGAATACTTTAACTCTGATATCATAAATCTTCTTAGATATATTCAGGACAATCACAGTAATGCAATACTGGCAAAGTTCCAATGTCCAGAGGAATATATTACTATTAAAAGCTTTTTTGATTGTAATACAGATATGATGCAGACATGTTATATGTGCCATAGCCGTAAAATTTATGTCTGTCTGTGACCCACCACTTACAAAGTACAGAATTCATTAATTGTCACAGCACACTGTATCCTGGGGTTTACCTACCGGGTCCAACAGCGCTGGTCTCCAGGGCCATTCTCAGGCTGGCAGGCAGGGATGAGCAGCACTGGGTATGTGGCTGCGGGGCTCTTTGGGTCCCACACATCACAGGTGCATGTCCTTAGAGCCAGATCTATCAAGCTTCAAAAAGTGATAAAATGGAAAACAGCTAGCCAATCAGCTCCTAAATGACATGATACAGGCTGGGTTTAAAAAATGACAGGTAAGAGCTGATTGACTGGTGCTTTATCACTCTCCACTTTATCACTTTTTGAAGCTTGATACATCTGGCCCTTAAAGAGCTAGGCGCCTTTTTTGATTAGAGTTTTTTTGAGGGCAGAGGACAAGTCACTCCTATAAAAGGAAGTATAGGTGGCTGCCTCTGACCTAACTCCAGCGTAGTTCATTTCTTATACAGTTGTATTGTTATTAAACCTTCTTCCTTCGAGTTAACTCCATAGGATCTCTTATCAATCAGTTTTCCAACTTCGCTGTTTCGGTCAGAGTTTTAAATCACCTTGGGAGGGTCCCTGTGTGGCGGAAACTGCCAGTACATTAGATTCTGCGCCTCAGTGTTGTCTGGGTCAGTGACTGTGGTTACGGTACCTATACATTGGGAGGAGTCCTGTGCCTTTACCAGAATTGGCTATTGGCTGTCCTTATATTCAGATATGTCCGTACTGTATTATTGGGGGTTCTTTAGTGGCTGGCCGCAGCACTAGTTTTTACCTGTTAGAAACCCTTTCTGCCACATCCCCCTAGTAGTGGAAGTGTTAACACGCACTAACTTACAAAAGATAATATCTGTGATAATAAGTAGGATATTTAGGCTTATTTCCTAATGCAGTGGTTCCCAAACTGTGTGCCATGGCACCCTAGGGTGCCTTGGGGGACTTGCAGGGGTGCCCTGGGTTGGTGGTCCAGGACCAATTCAAGTTTTTTATGTCCATTAGAATAGTCATTGGGACAAACAGAAAGGAATCCTGTCCATTACCACATAACTGATCCCAATGATGAGATATAAACACAATTTATTTAACTTAATATTCGTTTCTGATTTTATCAATGAGAAACCTTTAGCCTAAGGGTGCCGCAAAAAATATTTCTGATGCTTTGGGGTGCCGTGATTCAAAAACTTTGGGAACCCCTGTCCTAATGGGATGATTTCAGGGCATTTTCTAAGTGAACTAATTAGATCAATCAGAGAATGCCCCTACAGTACATCGATCCATGTGTAGAGGCGATAGCGACAGCGTGTGTAGGGACAATAGCGATGTGCGACCCCGTGCGTCTCTATCACCCAGCAATTAATATCCAGCATGCTTGAGAAATCTAGTTATTCGCCAGTCAGGGCGAGTGTTCTTCTTGGAGAACACTGGCCCTTACACATCGCTGTGCAGCGCTGCGTGTTGAGCAATCTTGCTGAGCGATCTACAGTGCTCATATTGCTCAGCAGTGTCCCCCCCATGTGTAGGCCCCTTAACATTGCTCAGTTCACAATTATAACATCCAGACATGTCAATAAATTGTCATTTTAGAAACTATTGTACTACAACAAGCAAAATGCCATATTGTGAGATATATGCTTATTTATATACAAATGCTGCCATTTATACAGGCAAACACATGTGTACTGTCTAGGGGCCAAGATGGAAGTACCTTCAGAACTGCATATTATATTGTAGAAGCTAGGAGGATCAGGGCGTTGCTTGCCAAGTGCACAATAGGTACTTCAGTTAGTCTGCTCCCACGTTAATTCCACTGGACAAGATTATATCAAGGGCGTAGAAGGTACATTTAATTACCTGTTAAGTAAAGTATTTTCCCGCCAAAACAAAAGCTCTTTTTAATAGACTTCTGTCTATACTGTCAGCTTCTGACATCTTTTAGACCTGCCCATCACACTTTATGCAAGATGCAATTTATACAAATTTAAAAACAATATAAATAAACACATTAAAAAACAAAAGCACTACATGTTCTAAAACCATGACATGATTTCCTATTACCTATAACTGGTGACACAAATAAGCTAAACCATGTTTTATATGAAATATTTAAATGCTTCAATTCAGTGGCAGATTTTCGATGGGCTGCAGATCCCCCAATAAAATCTGGACCAGTGCTTTTAAATATCTTCATTGGTGACATTGCAAATAGTATTGAAGGGAAAGTATGACTTTTTAAAGATTATACAAAGGTTTGCAACAGGGTAGATACACCAGGAGGGGTAACACAAATGATAGATGAACTAGGTGGACTAGAGAAATGGTCAGGAACATCGCAATTCAATTTTAATGCTCAAAAATGCTAAATCAAGCAATCAAGCCTACCCGACCCTCTCCATGAGGGAGAAAATGCTCTGTTCCTGGACTTCCCTGGTAATCTAGGTGTCACGTTTCATGAAGCACCAGCTGGAGGCTGGGTGCTTTGATGTAAGGTTGTTGCATTAACGACAGAAGGGAGTGAAGCAATGAGATAAAATAAACCTTATTTAATGAAGATACTACGATACAGGTTATGAATAATGGCACAATAGTAATACTGTAGTTTGTGAGATGATAAAGTCAATAACATATAATACTTTATTGAAGAGATTGACGATGCTTGATAATTGGGAAGAAGTATTGGATGATTGGTTGAAGAATTGGATGATTGGATTAGGGTTGGATGATTGAATGAAGAATTGGATAATTGGTTGAAGAATTGGATGATTGGATTAGGGTTGGATGATTGAATGAAGAATTGGATGATTGGAAGAAGACTTGGAGGATTGGATGAGGATTGAATGATTGTAGGAATAATTGGATGGTTGAATAAAGAAATGGATGAAGATTGGATGAAGATTGGAAGAAATTAATAAGGATTGGGTGGTGGAGTCCAAATGATCTTGCTGAGTAGGATCGTAGCTGCAAATGCTCAATGATGTGTGTGGATCGACATCATTGTACTGACTGCCGGTCTTCCCCGGCAAGTCAGTATTTGAAGGGTGAACTGCGTGCTGATTGGTTGCTGTTTGACAGCACTGAGTGGAGCCGCGCAGCACTGAGTGGAGCCGCGCAGCATAGGTAGTTGGATCCCAAAATATGGCCGCCGCCAGAGGAGGCGACAGAAACCCGCCGGCGGTGATTGTGTGTGGATGCGCTGCTGCCGGAGTTTCCAGCCAGAGGCCTGACCAGACACAGACCCATCATGGCGGCTCATGACTCACGCCACCCGGACCCCGCATGGCGCCGGAATACACACCACCTGACGGTGACAGCGCGAGAGCATGCACACTACCAGCATGGAGCACAGCAGCGGAGGTGAGTGGCAGGGCAGGAGACACGCTGATAAAGGTCTTAGGGCTAGGCACAGCACAGGGGAACCGGGTAGCAGCTATGGTGGTCGTGACGCTAGGTAATTGATAAGAAAGGTGTGTCACCACGGGTGATGGCAATCATACATTACCAGGGAAGCCCAGGAACAGAGCATTTTCTCCCGCATGGAGAGGGTCAGGTAGGCAAGTATGCGTTGCTCACATTTGTTATATAAATTCAAATAAAAAATGTTGTGTACAAAAAGATAATATTTCCTATATAAGGTAAATATTACAGGTCATTATGCTGAATACAAATGATTGCTTGGCAATTTTCATACCTTTTTTGATAAATTTAGTTGGCACTCAAAGGGGGAAATACTATTTCACATGGGATGTTGGTATGGGCAACCAATCAGAGACTACTTATTTTTATAGAACCCTCTTAAAGATAATAGACAGGTTCTGATTGGTTGCCCATAGTAACATCCCATGTGAAATAGAACTCCCATCTTAGTACATTTCCCCCTAAAGGTTAAGCAGTTCTTTTTTTAACAGTCTGCAGTAACACAAAATGAAAAGCTTCCAGATGCATGGCAGTTACATGTGGGAACTTGAAACAGTGATTTTATGTGGCCTCTCACTGCCACATACAGTACCGCCCAACATGACCCATTCCACACGGGAGAAAATGCTCTGATCCTGCACTTCCCTCTCAATGTACGATTGCCATCACCTGTGGTGAAACACCCTGCTCAATTAACCGTTATAACACACGAAGATGAAGAGGGAATTCCATGAACAGAGAATTTTGACCTTCCTGGAATGGGTCAAGTTGGGAGGTATGTTGCCGTGACCAACAGAACACTTACTTCAGTTCTAGAAGGTGGCACTGGCTATACACCTAAAGATTTGTTGTTCTATAGTTGCTCATTTGAACAAAACTCTGGTAATGTATGGGAGCAAATGGCAGTTTACCATTTGCTCTGAAATGTCAGTTTCTGACAAAACTGGTCATTCAGGCAAATTTGGTAAATCAAATGTAATTAATCAATTTATCTGACTACGTTTGGCTGTTTTTCAGTGTTTGGGAGCAAATGAGCATTTGCTCCAATATAAGCTTATTACAAGATTTTTGTTCCAATGAGCGAGAATGGACAATAAACCTTTAGGTGTATGACTCTAGCTTAAGACTGTGCACATACCTCCTAACTATCGTTAGCCAAGTAGATGGGCAGATATAAGTGCCCCGAAGGCATGCATTTGAATTTCATGTGTGCCTCACTGCTAGTGGGTGTAGCCCACAATTGCGACACTTCCCCATTTTTGCCACACAGTACCTATACACTGCTGCTCTGCTAAGCATTGCAAGAAGTGAGAAGGTGCGTACGTACGGGGGAGATATAATGCTCAGCAATATATTGCTCAGTGTCTCTTTTTCATCAGTGATCAGAGATGGTCGCTGATGAAAGGGAACCTCTGCCGGGGGAGACGCAGAGGTAATTAGCTGGTCGCAGGAGCAAGTTCCTGCAACCAGCGATTTGAATGGGGCTGAAAACGGGAGCGCGCACACAGCGATTTATAGCCAGGGCACACTCCCATCACTGGCAATATGGTCGCCAGCGACCATATTTCCAGCGATTTTAGCCCATATCGCTGCCGTGTGTACACGGCTAGAGAAGGGCTCCAACTGCCACTGGGACAACGGGACAGTCACAGTCCCCAAATACAGGACTGTCTTGCCAAAAAATCTGGACAGTTCGGAGCTATTTATGCATTGGTATTACACTCAAGTTGACTTGTACAAGGAGGTTGGCCTGGAAAAAATAAATAAATCGTAAACATTATTATCATGGTCAAAAGAAACCAAAGTAAACTATAGTTGCACTAATGCATTGTATCAATATGATTGTGCATTAGACCTTTTCCATTATAAAGAATATAACATACATGAAACATTAATGTGCATTCTATTTACAAAACAAAAAAAAAGCATTATTAAGATTAGTTCAGCCATCTCTGGCCAATTTCCAAGTACAGACATCACTAGAAGGGAGACATGAGGAGACAGTTTCCCAGGCTGAGGGCTGAACGTGGGACTGATCAAATGAAATCATCTCTCTACAGATTAGAGGGGAGTAAATTAGTTACAGACCATCTCAACAAACAAAACAGGCTGGGCTGCTGGGCATGGGAACACTACAAGCTTGTTGTGTGATCGCCAGGGGAGGAGCCTGCTGTGGGAGCTGCCGGGCTGGTGACTCCCCTCTCCACCCCTGTGAGCCGCTCTGTGCTGCTGCTGCTGCTGCTGCTGGAGGGTATTGTGTGGATGGAGGGCTGGAGAGGAGCGCTAGGGAAGCGGATACACCACACCATACAGTAGTCCCCGGAATCCCCAGCCGTCTGACACCGCACTCATCATTCAGGGGAAGGGCGTTAGCTGCATGTGAGGTAGGTCCGCTGCTCAGAACTTACTGCCTGGGACACATAGCACTCAGCAGCCCAGTCTCTAGCCATTCATTCGCACGGCGTGCTGGTTATGGTTGGAGTCTTTGGGCAACTGTTGTAAAACAGAGCTAAGAGCCCAGATGAAGGAGCTGCAGACTGATTTGGAACGTAGTGTAAAATGAGATGACCTCATGTAATAGTACATCACTTAGTTATGCAGGTAAATAACTTCACATTGGTGTGAGCATCTGTACATAGCTATACCGTATCAGTCTATTTGATTAGCTGGGGAGTTGGCTGGAGCATCCTGGTAGTAGCGGTGGCAGATGTTAGCACATTGCATACACGGAGGTGCAGGACGCATTGTGCGCCGTGATGATGCAGCAGGGAAACTTTGTGCCGTGTAAACAATGATCTTATCACTGGAAGACAGGAGGGGCTGTGATTGTGCCATCTGATCACCTTCTCCTCAGGGTGAGTAAGCCAAAATCAGCCGGAAATGCACTAACCCTACCGATTGCACCCGCAGTACACGTGCATTGTGTCAGGGATTACATTGTATCCATCACTACAGCAGCCCACTGTAGATTGCTGTGATGTTCTGATAATGTAATAGAATGGTGACACATGCAAGCTTCATAGCACTGCTGAAGGCTCCTGTGACTGTCCAGTGAGCAAACAGGGCTGTGAGCTGCTGCTATTGTCCAAAAATCGGGACTTTTTCTGATGATGTGATTGACAGGTTAGGTCTTGTGTTTCTTCTGTCAGACATACTGTGCAATTAATGTTTTAACTGGCAACCTGATACAATTATGTTAATATCTTGTCATCATGTTTACTTGCTATTGATTCTGATTGGAGCAGATAGTCTGTAGAATGGAACATATAACTTCTGACAATGGGAGGCTTTACTTATGCCATGTGCAGTAAAGTAAATCTGGGCCACACATTGTAGGTAATGTGTCCTCCAGAGTTGGATTTGTTTAGATTTATTTGACATGTTTGACTCAGACTTTCCCTAATGTACACTATTGTTGTTACTGTTGACATTGTTACAGTTCTGTATCTGTCTAGTTAATCCCCAACTAGAATGCCTGCTAAAACCTAAACTATTATTCAAAGTGTTAAACTCATACGATACAATCCTGTAACGTAATAACACACAGAGTATAATACATTCTAGCAATATAACATAAAACTGTTCTAGTATGGATATCCATGTGTCATGTTCTCAATATTCCATTTGAATATGGTGAATGGTTTAGTGTATATATAAACTAGTAAGCCTGTTCGAAGCAAATGCTTCAAAAGCTACTAGGTAGCTAATGTGAGAGAGAAAGAGATGTAGTTTCACCTGCTGCCAACAGATGGTAGCGTTTCGGTGACACACAGACACTATAATAAATATCAAATACAGAAAATTCATTTTAGCAGAAAAAAAACAATAAAAACCTATTAATTTTTAATATTTATGTCTGTACACTCCAATCTCCTGTCAGTTTAATCAGTCTGCTCATGATGATGATTTCCTGCAATACTATAAGCTTCTGAGAACCATTCCTGTCAGGTGATACTCTGTGTTGACAGGGTAATAATAATATCTGTATTGCAAGTTTTCTGATTATATGTATGTGTGTATGTGTATATGTATGTATGTGTGTGTGTGTGTGTGTGTGTGTGTGTGTGTATATATATATATATATATATATATATATATATATATATATATATATATATATATATATATATATATATATAATCTATCTACACTTGGCTGTGAGATCTTTTTTCCAGACATCTCACGCTTCTGAAGGACCGAGAGGGGAAGGCACCCGGCAGCATAATACCCTACTTTGGAGTACCTGAGTGCCGAGCAAACTATATATATATATATATATATATATATATATATATATATATATATATATATATATATATATTCTCTGAGTTTAGCATGAATTTTTATATATCATAAAGCACAGTCATAAGTAGCGAGATGCTTGTTAAGCAGGCATGCAAATCAGCAGGTTAACTTTTAATGTACTTTTAATTTTAACAAACCTAGTCATTGCATCAACAGTCAACTTCCTCTTAATAGCTGGTGTCTATGACATCTGTTGCCGATGGTAGAGATTAATTGTAAATTTGTATCTAGTTACATTTAAAGGGTTGGGATCGTTTGGTCTACAGCAAGTTGGTAAACAGTCGTTAGGTCGATATGGGTTTAGGTCGACAGGTCAATATGTCGACACAAGCATTAGGTTGACAGGGACTAGGTCAACAGTCAAAAGGTCAACATGGGGTTTTTGACTGTTTTTTGACCCACATGTTGACACAGTCGACATGGACACAGGTTCCGAATGATGGGGACGAGAAATCGGCTGAAAAATCGTACGTGCATAACCTCAGATTCTGATCCCATGCATGGTCTCGTGCACATCGGATACGGAGATTGCAAGTGCTACATATAAGACTTATTGGATCCGACAGCACTTGCTGGGGGTCACATACAATACATCTCTTGCTGAAGGACCACATATGATATATTGTCTGTGGTCCAGCCACTGGGCTGCCCGGCGGGCAGTTGCCAAGGTATGTGAGGCGCATGTGAGGCTGCATGAGTTTGAAGAAACTCAGGGAGCCCGAGGTGTGCTCCCACCACCACCAGTGCTGTGCCTAAACACGTGCAAAGGGGGCAGCCGTACGAACGTTTGGACCCTCTCCCAAAGGAGAAAGGCCCCATGGTTCCCCTAACCCCCCTCAACCATAAGGCCGAGGAAGGAAAAAAGGGATCGGTGGGTCCTCTTCGCCGAAGCTCAGAGAGACCCGCGTTTCCTCCACCCCCGGAAGGGTTTTGGACGGTGGGTCCTCCGCACCCGAAGGTTTGGAGAGACCCGCTTAGGCTTCCCTCCGCCTTGCGGCTCGAGGTTGCCCTCGAGGGGACCGGGACTCGCCCCAAAAGGTGAAGAGTCCCAGCCACGTTTGGGGAACGGAAGGCCCGTTGGGGACAGCCGCACTACCCAAATCAAAAAAACGTGACAAACTAACGAAAAACGTGAAGTGCTCAAAAGTGCAAATCAAAGAAAGAAATAAAAAGCGGCCCTAGCCAGAAGGCCGGGGTGGGGGTGTAAAAAATTGTCCTACCCCATCCAAAAGGACGAGGTAAGGACGTGTAGCCTAACCTAGAGGGAAGTGCGCAGTGTGTGTGCCATTCAGTGCATGGTGCTGGACATCACCAGTGCAAATCAGGCACCCCCGAGTTTCCCCGGGGGCACAGTGCAGCCTCGGGCTCCAGGCAGCCGACCAATCAGCGTCCGACCAAGTTTTTTCTCCGTCTCACCAGCAGGCATTTTTCATCCCCCGGCATGGGAATGGGTACTCCACTGGGCTTTTCGAAAGACTCCCTTAGGGGCTGCACCCCCCTCGGAAGAGCAATCTACTCAGTCCCAGTGTTTCTCCGCTCCCAGGGTTAAGATACTAGGCTGAGCTTTTCGCTGTGCCCAGGGTGGGGGCCTGCCCCAACCTGGACCAATCTACTCGGTCTCAGCTTTTCTCCGCTCCCTGGGAATGGATACTAGACTGAGCCTTTCGCTGCTCATCCTTCGGGGGCTACGAACCCCGTCAAGAGAGTCAAACTACTAGGCCCAGTGTTTCTCCCCCCCTCTTACCAGTGGATTTACGGAAACAACACCTCCTACCAAAGGCAGAGGTGAAGATACTCAGTGAGACTTTTCACCACTCCCAGGCAAAAAAGAGGGGTCCCACACCCTCCGCCCATCAGAGCAGCTACTCAGTCCAACCTTTCTCTATTCTCTGCCAGAGGCCAGTCCATACCCACTGATAAGAACAGATACTACACTTGATCTTAGCCAAAAGGCCGAGAAGCTGCATGCGATACCTCAGATAAGTGTCTGTGAATCTTTAATGTATAGGCACACTGGGCAGCAGCCAGGGCCCCCAAATTCTAGAGGTCTTTAAACAGGGGTGGACTGGGCAGGGAGGACATCTCCCCAGAGACTGGTGCATCTGGAGCTTATTGGGAGTCATTCTCTGCTGCTGTTCAAGCTGATGGCTAATAAGTGCCAGTTTTATGCAAGTTATAATTTCATCTGAAACTGCAGATTATATTTTTATGGAAGCAATTGTTGCTATGCAAATAAAGTGATCATCTAATCATGAATACACATAGGGGAGGGCATTATATAAATGGTCAAAATTTGAAAATAGATTTTTCATAAATGATGATATTCGGAAACTAAAATCTCATTGAATGACTGTATTATAAAGAGGCACTCTCAAGATAAGAGCTTGCAAATTCTGGCATTTCTCCATGACTGTATAATTATGTGATGAAATGGATTCACTGGCACAAGTCCTGCACATAGCTGCAGTGCCACCCTACTGCCTGCTTGCAGATGCAGAGGGAACAGGCTGTATAGAGTGGTACAAAGTCACAAAACATACATAATTAGTGTGCTAAGGCCTCTAGTTCAACTACAACTAAAGCTGTGTACACACAGGGGCGATTTCAGCATATATCGCTGGCAAATGGTCACTGAGTGACCATATTGCCAGCGATTGGAGTGTGCACCGGCGATAAATCGCTGGGTGCGCGCTCCCGTTTTCAGCCTCTAATGGTCGCTGGTCGGAGGAGCATGCTCCTCCAACCAGCAACTTCCCCTGCCTCTTCTCCCGGCAGTGTGACATTTTCATCAGCGACCATCTCTGGTCACTGATGAAAACGGGACACTGAGCAATATGATTGCTGAGCAATATATTGCCAGTGATCATATTGCACCGTGTGTAAGCACCATTAGGGATTTACATATTGCTATATTGAGTATCTGTTACTCATTGTTAGCTGATATGTTGAACGGTATGGAAGCTTCTTATGATTTTCCATTCATCTACAAAGCCTGAGCAACTCTTTTCAACAGAAAATAACAATTCCAGGCTCCAGTCATAATGTGTGCAGTCTCTGACATTCCAACACACTGCAGTGGAAACTTCACATAAGCTGAAAATGTTGACTGGATGGAGTTAATTTCCATTATGTGATTTTTCTTTTTGTTGAAGCAACAAAGTGGGGATAAAAAACTAAACACAAAATCGCCAATAATACAGGTAGTTGGAGCTTTAAAGAATTACACCTATTCTCAAAGCGAAACACAAATCAATGCTTATAAAAACACTTAGGGCCTTATTCTGGTTCACTCCTTCTGGCAAATTCCTTCTTAGATGGACAAAACCATGTACACTGAAGGGGGGCAGATGTAACATGTGCAGAGATAATTAGATTTGGGTGAGTTATTTTGTTTCTGTGCAGGGAAAATACTGACTGCTTTATTTTTACAATGCAATATAGATCTCACTTTGAAGTAAAACCCCACCCAAATCTAATTCTCTCTGCACAAGTAACATCTATACCACCTGCACTGCACATGAATTTGTCCAGCTAATAAGAAATTTGCCAGAAGGAGTGAACCAGAATAAGGCCCTTAATGTTATGCTCTGGTGTATACTTCTCTAGGGCCCTTATTCTGATCGGTGCGGCCCGATCAGAAATATGCGGTGATGTCCGTCTTGGCGAATCCCCGCCTTCCATACGGATCGCCACCTCCGTCCGTATGCGGATATGTGGCGGTCCGCATGAATGTGGACGGGGATACGCCTCCTCCATGGTGGGAGCAGCCCCTGCATTCGATGGTCGCTGAACATCGAATGCAGGGCCGCACGCTCCACCAGGTCCCGCAACACAAGACCACACGGACACTTGTCCGTGTGAAATCTTGTATGGGGGCGGGCAGCTGACATCCGGCGATGTGAGATGGCCGCCCCGTACCCACGCGTCACGGCCTCATTACCATGCATACGCCCCGCGTTTGCATGGGGAATGCCCATGAAACGCGGGGCGTATGCATAGGGTAATGAGGCTAAGTAGCCCCTCACGCCCCTCTACGCCCCCTGTGCGGCGTATAAAGAATCCATGCGGCGAAACCGCCTGCACATGCGCAGAGTGACCTCTGCACATGCGCAGACGATAAACATCGGCGGCCCGTACGCAAGCGGGAATATCCGCACCGATCAGAATAAGGGCCTAAGTGACCTGCCAGTTGTCTATAATTTGATGCAGGAAGCGTTCTTTGGTCAACGAATACTGGAGCAGATGCGAATAGTGCCAGAATCCAAGTGTAAAAGATATTTAAACATCTGTAAGGCGTTGCAGAATATTTGTGCGCTATATAAATAACTGGTAATAAAAAATTAGATGAAGTATTTATTTTGTAGCAGGCAAAACAGCATACAGGTATCACAGCACAGTACAAACTCTTTGGCAGCTATTCCACCACCAAGAGCAATTGCCATGTGCCCTGGAAATCATTAAATCGGGAGAACACAGGTACTGCTAATCAGCCTAACCCTGATAAAATTAGTTTCCCTGCTGCTGCACCGCCACAGTTATTAGGTTTAATTTTGTGCTACAGCTACATACACTTTATTCAAGAAGTATAATACTAGTTACCAGCCTGTCAAAATGACATAACAGTAATGTCGGTGCCAGGAACTTTGTGCACATAAAGGGCGGGATGTATTAATATACATCGCCGCTCTTCGCCGGGGGGGGGGGGCGGGCGGATGGCGATAGAAGCCCATAGGCTATCGCCACCCAAAGACGGGGCGGACTGGTATTGGTACATAGGAAAATGCGGTATAACCCCCGTTTTACCGCATTTTCCCTTTAGTACATCCCGCCCAAAGGGAGTAACACTTGAATTCCCCTTATAGAGGTGAGATGCAGTGTTAGGGCGGGATGTATTAAAATACATCGCTGCCAGCGCATATGTACTATCATATGCGGCTGGCATCGCGATGCGGTGACGGAGCCCCCACCGCGATACCTGTACTGTGGTGTGCGGGGGGTCTCCGTCACCTCCCTGCTGCCTGGCTCTCCCCTCACGCCGGGGACAGCTAAGCAGGCTGTCCCTGGCGCCTCCTCCTCCCCCCTGCAGCCGGAAGGATGTCCTGCTGCTTCACTAGGGGGAGGAGGGGTTTACCTTCTGGGGTCCAGGAGGACCCTTCAGGAAGGTAAGCCAGAGGGGGGCTCGGCGGGTTTGCGTCAGAGGCGGCGGGCGGCGAAAAGAAGCCCATAGGCTTCTATAGGGTATCGCCACCCAAAGGTGGCGATACCCTTCAATGCGGTATCAGTTTTGATACATTGGAAAATGCCGTAAAACCGGGGTTTTACCGCATTTTCAGTTTGATACATCTCGCCCTTTGCCTTTTCGCAAGAGTTCAAAAAGAGGTGCTTTGGTGTTCAACTCCGTTTTCAAATATATGTATGGAAAGATTTGCAAGGAGTGTGTCATGCCTCCGAATGTGTGGGGAAAAAGAAACAAAACACCAATGGTCCAGTAGTTCTATAACTCTGTGGTTGTTGTGTTGTATTTATACATAAGTGACAGGAATGTGTTCTCATAGTCCCACATAAATCAATAGGAATAAGGGCAAGTGTGGTGCCTTCTGAGTGGTTTCTTAGTATGCGGTTCCTCCCAGGTTGGGTATGCAAGGACAAATAACCACCTAAGTATGTGCACATAAAACAGGTCTGCCCTGCAAGCTAAAAGATGCTTGGTACTGTGGTCCAAAATGCAGACATCTGACAGAATAATTGCAGCTATTCTCTTTTCAAGTGTTAACCTTGTATTATATGGGATAAAGCCATAAGTCTAACTACATTATTTAAAAATCAGTACTGTAGGTTTGAAAATATACAAAACCATAACTAATTTGTTGAAAAACCTAAACCAAGCTATGCATCAGGTAATTGCAGTAGAGCTTATACCAGGGGCGTAACTAGATATTCGTAGACCCCATAGCAAAAGTTTGTAAGGGCCCCCTATTTAGCAACTGAAGGTGATAAATGTATGATAAATGTATGTAAAACATATTACTTACACAGTAAAGATGGGCCCCCTTCAGCTTTGGGCCCCATAGCAGCTGCACCCCTTGCACCTATGGTAGTTAAGCCCTTGGCTTATATTCTTTTTCTGCCATATTTCACAGGGCATAAAGGCCCATACACACTGTGCGACTTTGAGCTGAAAGTCGCTCAATGCAGCAGGTTTGAACGGCTTTCAGCTCAAAGCCGCCCAGTGTGTATGGCCCGGCGGTGATCGCTGCTGCACGCTCCCGCAACATCCCCGGGAAAGCCATTATACCAGCAGATGAGCGGCTCTCAGGACGGCTTTGCAACGCTGTCCTCCCCCCTCCGTTGGCGCCGGGCAGGGGCAAAGCGGCTCAGTGTGTATGCACTGAGCAGCTTTCCCTGCAGCGTTGATAGTGATCATCGCTGTCCATACACGCTGGGCGTAGTCGCCCAGTGTGTATGGACCTTAAGTGGGGAAAAATGTTGCTTGTGAAAGTGGCTTATAAAGAAACCTCAATAATAACAATGATATAGCACCACAAGGGTTCCACAGCAAAACTACAAATGTACTGAATTACTCTAGGCCCATAGTACATAAACAAAGGAGCAACACAGGAAAATGACATCGTACAAGATAGAGTAGGACAAGTACATGGTATATAAACGTTGCTGCATTAGCGGAAATGGGGCCTGATTCAGCTTTGTTGGCAGAACAAAAAGCATGCAACTGGCCATGTTGCACTGCAGATGTAACATGCAGAGAGAGTTATGGGCCTTATTTTGGTTCATTCTTTCTGACAAAATCCTTCTTAGATGGGCAAAACCATGTGCACTGCAGGTGGGGCAGGTGTTACTTGGGCAGAGAGAATTAGATTTGGGTGGGGTTTTACTTCAAAGTGAGATCTATATTGCAGTGTAAAAATAAAGCAGTCAGTATTTTCCCTGCACAGAAACAAAATTACTCACCCAAATCTAATTCTCTCTGCACATGTTACATCTGCCCCCCCTGCAGTGCACATGGTTTTGTCCATCTAAGAAGGATTTTGTCAGAAAGAATGAACCAAAATAAGGCCCTGTGTGGGGTACACACCAGGACGATTTGGCCGAAAACGAGCCAATTTAGATGCAATCTCGACCGATTGTATGTAAATCGGCCATGTTTTGGGCCATTCCGCTGCCCTTTTGATGCGATCCTGATCCGATGCGCGGCCCCGCAGGTTGTTAGGTCTTTTCTGAGATCCTACCTGCTGCAGGTAGGAACTCAGAAACGACCATTGTAGTGGGAGCGGGTCATGATCGGATCGCAATCACATCAGTGGCTTTTTCTGTGCCGGTCGTCGGCGGCTCCGTCAGCTCGTGAGCGGGTCGTACATTCCTGTGACGGCCCTCTCACGAGCAGCATCGTGCTGGTGTGTACCCAGCATTATGCTGGGCACACACTATATATAGATAAGTATATGCATGATACCTATATAGTTAAATCGTTCAGTGTGAATGCCCTATATCGTTCTCCCGCAGCACTGCCCGGAATCTCCAAGTGTGTCCCCAGCCTTAGATTTGGTTGGGATGTGATCAAACTGAAATCTAAATTGCCGTGTAGAAATAAAGCTGTCTAACATCTGTGGGCTACTTGCAAAAGCAACCAGTATTTGCAGAGAACCAGTATAAATGGATTTCCTCCCCTTGCAAAATGGCTTGTTCCAGATGCAAATGACTTACTTTTTTTTGCTTTACTGAGACTGACCCAAGTTACTGAAATAAGCATCAGGGTGTCAGAAACCGAATATGGAGTAGAAGATAGCCTAAAGCTGGGTACACATTAAAAAATATTTTTACCAATTTTGCCAAGTTCGACAGGCCAGAACGTAAAAATCAGAAAATCGTCTTTGTACAATTGATGTTGAAGCCGATGCGTGGTCACATGCTTCACTAGCGATGATCCTCCGTCTGTCCTGCATGCAAATTGCTAGCTAAGGCCATGCAGTGGGAATGCAGCAAGGCTCTCCTGACTTCCCATGCAATAGCTTGCTATGTCCGGCATTGGCAAAAGTGTATGCACTTGCTAAAGCAGGCACACCACAGGGTCCCTGTTGCTGTATTCACTATATGTCTAATGTGTGCCCAGCTAGAGTAAGAGAAGGAAAAGCAAATGATGGAAGAGGTGTGGTATGACTAGCCGACCAGGATCCTGAATGTCAGTATACCGACATCCAAATCCTGGCTGCCGGTACTCCAGTAAGGGGGTGAGGGCAATAAATATGTACCGACTTATTCATGGTGTTCACTCAAAGATTTTTTTTTTTTAAATTTGCCATGGTTTCCGTTGCTAATCTAGTGTAGAAATGCACAAGCAATATTTTGCAAACTCCTCTAGTGTATTTAGTATAACAGGACAAGCGGAAAATGGGCAGGTTTGTTGCAACATCTAAAAGAGTGTGGTCGCACATTGCCAAGTAATGCATACACAAATTCTGGTCACTTACAACAAGAAAGGAAAATATGTTGTACAACAAAATGTCTGTTTTCACAACAACTGCCTGTCGGAGATAATGAAATTCAGAAAACCGTCCACAAACTCCATCCCAGGGAGAGGAACAAGCTTTGAGCAATTCCAAAAGACTTTACTAAAGTACACTGCTTAAATAGGATCAAAAGCCTTCAAAGGACTTTTTGTTTTTGTATTAAAGCCTGCCTTCCTCAGGTTACTGCTGTAGGTCAGCTCCTCACGTTTGACATTTTTAATATTTTTCAGCTGTTATGTTATGTAGGCTTATCTTAAGGTAGACCTGTCATTCCCCAATAAAATCCTATTTCGTTCTGTAACTGGACAATAAATATAAGATTGGATAACTTTTTCAGGAGCTTGTATGTGTGTATAATATGATTATTTGATCATTTTAATATTTCCTCCTCCAAACGCTGTATGGCACTAACGTGTATCCGATTTAATTAATATGTCTGTGTGGCATGTAGGTCATTTGTGATGTTCAAATAATCCTTTAATTAATGCTGATGTGTTCGCTGTTTTTTTTAGCCGTGTAACCTGCTGTACAAGTCTTTCATTTTCAGAAGTTATTGTACACTAGTAAGTATGCTCAAAGTAAAAGCTTTGAACGTCTGCTACCTTCTGTGTTTGTGCATGTGTGAGAAAGAGATGTAGTTTCACTCTCTGCCAGCAGATGGCAATGTTTTGGAGACTCACGGACACTAGAGGATCCTGATGGTTTCATTGTGATTATTTTTAATTTGATCGCATGTACAATATGTTTATGTGTAAAATATAAATATAATGTTTTAATTTAAAAAATAAGTAAGTGTGTGTGTGTATATATGTGTGTGTGTGTGTATGGCGCTTAATGCAGTTCACCACCTTATTATTCAATTCAAGGGTAGACCAAACAATTAAAAAAAGCAAAGTAAAATTTATTAATCAATCAGACACGGATGTCATAATCCAATTCTTCCAAGATCTATGATCTGTCTCCTAGGGATGCAGTTAAAATCCCGGCGGTCGGGATCCCGGCGTTCAGAATCCCGACGCCGGAATCCCGACCGCCGAAATCCCGACACTTTCTCCCTCCGTGGGTGTCCACGACACCCCTGGAGGGAGAATAAATTAGTGTGCGTAGCGAGGCACCGGGCCCGCAAGGGGGGGTGATCCACATCCCCCCCCCCCTTGTCAGGATTTTGGCGGTCGGGATTCTGACCGCCGGGATTTCATACTGCTTCCGTCTCCTATGCCTCCAATGTCTGAATGCAAGCACAGTGTAGAACCATTGTAAAGGCCCCCATACACTAGGGCGACTTGTCCTTAGGACAAGTCGCCCCCGACTTCCCCCTGAGCTTCCCCGGCTGCTCCCCGGGGGAGCTTGATTAGATTGGCACTTGATGTGCCATTTTTTACATGTGATAAATCGTCTCGATTTATCACATGTAAAAAACCCGGGGAGCAGGGGGGGGCTACAGAGGTGGGAGCAGGGGGGCTGGGGACGCTGCTGGGGACGCTGCGGGGGACAGCGTCTGTGCTGCGAGGCGGTAGAGGGAGCAGGGGGGGCTGGGGACGCTGCGGGGGACACGTCTGTGTCCCCCGCTGCTGGGGACAGCGTCTGTGCGGCAAAGCGGTAGAGGGAGCAGGGGGGGCTGGGGACGCTGCGGGGGACACAGGCGGCATAGAGCCGGGCAGGGGGAGCCGGCCGGGAGCTGTCAGTAATGAATAAAAAAAAAAAGCCCATACAATGAATGGGCAGCCTGTGATTGGCTGCTGAGCGCTCTCTCAGCCAATTGCTGACTGGCTGAGAGAGCGCTCAGCCAATCACAGGCCGCCCATTCATTGTATGGGCTTTTTTTTTTTTATTCATTACTGACAGCTCCCGGCCGGCTCCCCCTGCCCGGCTCTATGCCGCCTGTGTCCCCCGCAGCGTCCCCAGCCCCCCCTGCTCCCTCTACCGCCGCGCCGCCCCACTAGGTCCCAAGTCGGGTGGTCGGACGTGCAGCAGGTCCGACCACCCGACGCAGATCCGATGCGCACGGGACCGCGCATCGGATCTGAGGGGACATCAAAACTAGCCGATTTTGGTCCGATTTCGGCCAGATCCGACTGATCTGGCTGAAATCTGACCAAAATCGGCTAGTGTATGGGGGCCTTAAGATCATTAGTCTTTCACCCTTCACCCCCTAGAATAGAGATTTAGCTGGGGATATTACTAATGAGGTGAGGTTTCTGCTAACCCATTTATTTTTGTCAAGCAGAGTTTATTGTACAGTGTAGGAAACTTGAATTAAAACTACCATTTGTTTTTCTTTAATCATGTAAAACATTGTTGTATGATGAACTGCTGAAGGAGCTGCTCGCGTCTGGCTGTAGGCCTGACCACAAGCCATGTTTAATGCGGATCTTCAGGAGGCCATTCTAAACATAGCTGAACTGCAGGGAAAGCATGTTGCATGGTAAATGAGCTTAGCAAATCAAAAAGATGTTGTCTGGCAATGTGAAATCCAGAACTGTGATACACGTGCTGAATTACACAGCTGGACTTGACTCTTTAGCTGCGCTTTCATTTGGTCTCCAAAGAAAAGTCCATCATTCACATTTTCCATATAACATGTAAAAGCATAATGTGACCATGTGGCCTCCGTATAAGCTCGTCATCCGATGCCCTTGAGATATTTGCGTGTGATGACCTGCTCGTGTGATATTTACTTGCACATGGCTTACTAGAGGTCAGGTCCCCGGTGATATTTACATAAAAATACAAGGCTTTCTCAATACAACTTGGTCAAAGTCACAGTTCTTGCAGACTAAAATTTTTGCATGAATAATGAATATCAAACAACTATGGTAAAACCGACCACTGGTAATTGCTTTGCTTCAGCTTTTTTGCCTAGGTAGTATTAACAATGTGTTCACAGTTAAGCGGAGTACACACGGGGTGATTTTAAGCACATATTGCTGGCAGTATGATCTCTGAGTGACCAAATTTCCAGTGATTTGTTTGTGCTGTGGGCGATAAATCGTGCTCCCGTGTTCACCCCTAATGGTCGCTGGTCGCAGTAGATGGTGTCTAAACGTTGACAACGCTCTGAAGATTACATAGCTGTAGAGTTTAAAATTCCATTGGCATTAATGTAAGCACAAAAACTGTGGCAACATTTTTTTTATTCCAACATGACTGTTCCCCATATTGCATGAAGCAAGGACTGTAAAGACTTGTTTTAAATAGTTTTAGGGCGGTATTCAATGAGCCAGAATCGCCAAGTTTTATGGCGATTCTGTGTTTTTTTCATGTGTGCCGGCGATTTTATGAGCTGTATAAGCGAATCACCCTATTCAATGACCTATAATCGCCGTTGAGGACCGGTGAATGAAGCACCAATCGCCAAATGTAATTCTCTAAAAATCGCCGTTTTTAGTCTATAGGATTTTGCATGGGGAATCGACGGTAGTCGAGGGGAATCGCCAAAAGTGTATTCAATGTGAAGTTGGCGATTCCTTTTTCTTGTTACATATCGCCGTTCCTCACCGAGTGTCCCTCGTCATTTTTTTCTGGTGAACTTTGATAGGAACATGTCAAATAATTGTTTTTAAGTGTTCTATTTAACTGTGCAAGTGTAATGTATTATTATTTGCTGCCCTTGTGTGATGTGATGGTCGTAGAAGTGCTATACAAATATATATTTAATTTTTTGAGGTATTTTTTTTTTCTCCCACAAAGCACTGTTCTTACCCATGGTGCACCTCACTTACCCATGATTCTCCTCCCCACCTCACTCCTTCGTTTGCCCTTTGAGCAGATTACCCAGCGTTTGCCGTATGCTGTATGGGAAGCGTTTGTCCAGGGTAATTTGCTTTTTTCTTGCATTTCTCTGCATTTTTTTAAACAACTGACTACATTAATGCGGCTGTATAGGGAAACGCCGGTGTGGCTGAGAATCGCCGTTAGGGCCGGCGATTCTCAGCCACGTTGAATAGGGTGACTTGGCGACTCCCCACGAATCCCCATGCATGGCGATTCACAGCTAAAAACCGGCGATTGGCAGGCGAATGTTAAATCAGGATCACTGTGACCAACGATTCTGGCTCATTGAATACCGCCCTTAGTGTGAAAGAATTTGACTGACCCACACATAGCGGTATACGGTCACTAGGTCAACAAGCATTAGGTTGACATGACTAAAGGTCAACAGGATCATTAGGTCGACATGGGGTTTTTCACTTTGTTTTTGAGCCGACAGGCAGTATTTCACGCCCTACCATCCATTAGGGCGTGGTTGGACAATAAAATAGTATGCCAAGCGTAGCGAGGCACCGTGCCTGAAGCATGGCGAGCAGACACGGTGCTACGTTTTAGTGTCCATTTTGACATTTGGGACAAAAAAAATGAAGAAACCTTATGTCAACCTTTTGACTGTCGACCTAAAGACCCTGTCGACCTTCATGCATGTCAACCTAGTGGTGTCGACCTACTTGCTGTCTGTCCAATAATCCGTATCCAACATAGCCGTGACCTCAACCCCATTGAGCTCCTACTTGTCCAATATTAATGTCAGACCTCATGAATCAGGCATGTCCAAACTATGGCCCTCCAGCTGTTGTGAAACTACAAGTCCCATCATGCCTTGCCACCGTTTTGCTATTGGGGAATGCTAAAACTATTGCAAAGCATACTGGGATGAGAAGTTTCACAACAGCTGGAGGGCCATAGTTTTGACATGCTTGTCATAAATGCTCTATAGAATGAATGGGCGCAAATTCCCACAGTATCTTGTGTAAAGCTTTTCAAGAAGATTGGTAACTAGCTACAAAAAGGCACATTAATGAGTATATGTATCTGAATACAATGTTACTACAGTCCCTGTCAATGGTCAGGCGTCCGAATATCCATATAGTGTGTATGTGTGTGTGTGTGTGTGTATATATGTATATATATATATATGTGTGTGTGTGTGTGTGTGTGTGTGTGTGTGTGTGTGTGTATATATATATATTATACACACACACACTTATAGGTATTACAAAAGTCAACGTCTTTTTTTATTATTTGTTGTCCTTATCTTATTTGCTCACATTCTTTATTCTTTTTTTTTTTTTTTAAGCACCATGGTAGAGACTGCGTGTGTTCTGCTCATTGTAAATGTCCGCCTAATAACCTTAACTTGACTGATATTGAAAATTAAGCTACCATAACATCACATGCCCATTTGTGCACCTGTTACCTTAATCCTCAATGTTTTTGTGTCCTTCGTTGCCATGTAATGCCAAACTGCACGCATAGCACATGGAAGCTGTTTTTCAGTAGGAACTATAGATCAGAAGTTGTGAGATAGTAGTTCTTAAATGTTTTCCATTATGCTATAATATAATCCATAGGGGTGACCAACAGGCGGGGGTAAATAAGTTTAAATTCAGTTTTTCAATTCAGTTGCATCTCTAAACATGGTTTTAAAGGGAATGTTATGATTCATAATATAGTAATGAAAAATAACCATTTGTGTCATAACATGAAAGTGTGGAAACTTCAGAAAGCCGGTGCTGGAGATTAAGTGCTTATTTTCTTTGTTCGCTGTTCTACTTACTGGTGCAATAGCTTCTGTCATTTAGAATTGGCATTAGCTTGGAATTTCAGCCTGTGACTTCTGTATTCAGGAATCAGGACCATGATTTTATTTTTGTAAGCAAAGCAAAAAAGCAAGGAACTGGGGAAGACCATGCTGCACCGCTGGTGGGAATGTGCAGAGATAATTAGATTTGGATGGGGAGGTTTCAAATCTAAAATCTAAATTGCAGTAAAATACAGGTGTCCAGTATTTGTAGGCTTCATTCAAAGGCAGCCATTATTAATCCTGCACAAAAACTATGTGCGGTACTCTTTACTTAGTTGGGCGGTGATCGCGGGCATCGCGGCCAGTACATTAACGGCCGCGACGCGATGCCCGCGATCACCGCGATTTCCCATAGGGTTCAATGTTAAATTTAGTGCTGCCCGCGATTTTACATTCAATGCTTCAATGGCCGCGATTTGGCCATAGGAATCAATGTTAAATGGGCTACAGAGCCCAAATAGGCACAATTAACACTTAAATGTCCCCCCAAATTTGTAACGCCACCCCACGATCCACGCCAACTCGAAGCGTGGCGAGCGGCGGCGGTACGCGTCCTCCGACCTTTTCATACCCCCACTATCCACGTCGGCGTGGAGTTGAGAATAGAATAGTGTGGCGAGCGGACGTGGATACCTGTGAAGCCCGCGTAGGGCCACGTTTACCTGTGAAGGTATCCGCGTCCCCTCGCGGGGCTCGCTGCGCTCGCCACACTATTCTATTCTCAACTCCACGCCGACGTGGATAGTGGGGGTATGAAAAGGTCGGAGGACGCGTACCGCCGCCCCTCGCGGGCTCGCTGCGCTCGCCACGCTTCGGGTTGGCGTGGATCGTGGGGTGGCGTTACAAATTTGGGGGGACATTTAAGTGTTAATTGTGCCTATTTGGGCTCTGTAGCCCATTTAACATTGATTCCTATGGCCAAATCGCGGCCATTGAAGCATTGAATGTAAAATCGCGGGCAGCACTAAATTTAACATTGAACCCTATGGGAAATCGTGGTGATCGCGGGCATCGCGTCGCGGCCGTTAATGTACTGCCCGCGATGCCCGCGATCACCGCGATTTCTTTACCCACGACGCCCGCGATGGAGATCGTGGGCGCCGTGATAGGTAAAGAGTACCCTATGTGCATATATCTGCTCCTCACACTGCAACATGGTTTGTACCAGACATAGGGCCTTATTTTGGTTCATTCTTTCTGACAAAATCTTTCTTAGATGGACAAAACCATGTGCACTGCAGGGGGGCAGATGTAACATGTGCAGAGAGAATTAGATTTGGGTGAGTAATTTTGTTTCTGTGCAGGGAAAATACTGACTGCTTTATTTTTACACTGCAATATAGATCTCACTTTGAAGTAAAACCCCACCCAAATCTAATTCTCTCTGCACAAGTAACACCTGCCTCACCTGCAGTGCACATGGTTTTGCCCATCTAAGAAGGATTTTGTCAGAAAGAATGAACCAAAATAAGGCCCATAGTTACTGTACTTGCTTTATTTGCATCACCTACAACCTTAAACATGGACCTTGTGCATTATGTTAGCTGTAGCGGTCTTCTCCATGTAAAGCAGCCCATACACGCTGCGATGCGGGCTGTCCCGATGTGTGCTTTGAGGTGCGCGCTCCCGCGGCACCTCATCGCACAGTACAAAAAGTATGTGCTTGCACATACTTTTTATACTTAAGGCCCCCATACACTATGCGATTTTGGGACGATTTCATCCGATTTCGGCACTTTGTGCCTATAATCGGATGAAATCGGCCCAAAATCGTAGGTATGTGACATTTGATCCGATCCGATGCGCGGTCCCGTGCGCATCGGACCGGATCAGGGAGGTCGGACGGTCTGTACATACGATCACGTCCGACCTCCCTGTATGCATATGCCTGCCACCTGACAGGCATATGCATACAGACACCGGGGGAGTAGTGGGGGCGGCCAGCGGCAGCGGTGGTGGGGGCGGCCAGCGGCAGCGGTGGTGGGGGCGGCCAGCGGCGGTGGGGACGGGCGGCGTGTGCGGTGAGCGCAGTGTACTTACACATAGCAGCAGCGGTGGGGACGGGACGCGCAGTGGCGGCTATTATATTTTTAAAATACTTGTCAAATGACCGGCCGCTCTCTGATTGGCTGAGAGCTCTCCGGCCAATCAGCGAGCGGCCGGTCATTTGACAAGTATTTTAAAAATATAATAGCCGCCACTGCGCGTCCCGTCCCCGCCGCTGCTGCTATGTGTAAGTACACTGCGCTCGCCGCTCACCGCAAACGCCGCCCGTCACCGCCGCTGCTGCCCGCCCCCACTACCGCCGCTGGCCGCCCCACCACCGCTGCCCGTCCCCACTACTGCCGCTGCCCGCCCCCACTACTGCTCACCGCCCTGCAGCTCCCCGGGTTTTTTTTACATGGGATAAATCGCATGCGATTTATCCCATATAAAAATGGCACATCAAGTGCCAAATTGTATGTGAGCCTCCCGGGGAGCTGCCGGGCGGCTCGCAGGTAAATTGGGTCCGACTTGTCCCTAGGACAAGTCGGCCTAATGTATGGGGGCCTTTAGTTCTCATCACATCGCATTGCATGCACAACGCATGCACAGGCAATGCAATGTGATGTGATGTGATCCGTGCTATTTAAGCCCACAACGCACGCCCGCATCGGGGTGTGTATGGGCAGCTTTAAGCTGATTGCTGAGCTCTCATTTTTAATAATCTGCTGATATACTCTAAAAAGCATGTTCACATTCTACTTAAATTTTACTAGAAGTAAAGTGAAAATATTAGCTACAGTATAATAAAATATAAACATACAGTACTAAGTTATAGTACTTTTTACTAATTTAAATATGTTCATATTAAATGCATTAATCATGCAGAGAATCATCTGGGTTTGAGAGGTACAGTATATAAATGTACAGTTCTTTTTCTTTTTAATCACATGAACACTTTCACGTGCAGACCGTGCTCCTTGCAGGATATATGGTAATAGGCCCAATATGTCAGCATGTACAAAAAAAAATCTATTGCATCACTGTCCGCCATATTGGTGTGTATGGACATGAGTTGGCGCTGGTGCGATCTTCGTGTTCAGAGAAGAGACAGCAGGTGTTTCAACACCTTCGCAATGGATCCGACAGGTTCTGGCCTTTGGTTGAACTGCACAGACCCCCACCACCTTTGGATTGTAGCACATAGAAACACAATTGGGCTGCGCGATAAGGCAGGGGGTGGCTGCATACAGGAAGCAAGCTCTCTACTTATAGCAGTCCTGGAGGGATGGAGCACCTCCCAGTGGGACTGCCTTGTGTGTCTGTGACTGATAGGTAGGACTTCCAATAGGAAGTCACTGCCAGTCACAGTGAAGCCAGTGCAGCCATGGACGGTATCTGGATCTCGTGCTCAGCGGGGTGGCAGATTTTACCTATGATGGACTTTAGACCTGCTGCCCATAAGTAATATATACCACTGCAGATGACCACTGTTGGCTAATCTGTGTGGTCACATTCTGAATGCAGTAACTAGGCTCTTTAGATGCAGATACAATTAAGCCAAGTACTAGACGCGCAGACATTATGCATTCCAATTGGTCACTAATCGTATTGTGTGTTTCTGGCTCGTGGGGATATATATGACCTAAGTCAGAAGGTTTCCTGACTGAAGTAGTTTCCCTATCTTCTCAGTAATTGAGATGTTATAGTGCCAGCATAGTATATTTATTCATTGTATACAGTAAGGTTTTAGAGATATCCTCTCACTCCGGCCATAGCACTTCCTGCTTCCCCTCAAAGCTACACTGACTAGGTGCATAAGTTCTACCCTCTGATGCACTGTGTTTCCCTGCCTGGCCCGATCTGGTCAACCAGATCTCGCTACATCTCACATGCAGTGGCTGGCACACACCACAGCTAGGGACAGCACTGTCCCTGTTATGAATATACAGCAGCATGTCATTAACTGCACACTGGCACAGCCATACATGGAGGAGTGCTGATACCACTTCTCCCCCATAACGACAATTAATACATCTACCCCTCAATCACCAGCCTATCAAAGGTATGTGAACATGGAGAGCTTGTGTTCTTTTAGAGCCAACATATATCGTACATGGTGTTCTAATGGTATGGGTTTGTGAAACCGGTGGTCACAGTGCTGACACCTGTACCCCAACTGCCCTAATTCCAATGGAAAGGAACAACCAAACTAACCCTAATGCTATCCCTCCCCAGCTTGCTTACATTTGAGGTTGTGGCTGTCTGAGTTCCATCGTTGGCATTCTGACAGATGTGAGGATACAGTAACTGGTCTTCTGACTGCTGGCATACCCTCCATCGGGATGCCAATTACGACCCAGTTTATTGGCAGGTTTGTGATGTCACTGATACTATCTGAGCCAGTGCTGGTTATTCTTGAGGTGCCCATACACGTTAAGATTTTTCTGTGCTGCGTCTTTTGTACTTCAAAGTGCCGTGAGATTTTGGCACTTGTAGGGGATGTGATGCGATGTACTGTACTGTGCGGGTACAATGTGATTTTAGCCTTTTTTTTTTTTAAATATTAATATTCACCTAATGGACATTGCATCGCATCACATGTACTACAAAAGTGATGCGATGTAGCACAAAAGTACTGCCGGCACATACTTTTTGTGCTATACAATATTGTACCCGCGGAGGACGCGCATCGCATCCCCGCAGGTACACAGTGTGATTCTAACCAATGCGATGCGTTTTGAACTTTAAAAGTTCAAAACGCCTGCTAAAATCGCAACGTATATGGGCACCTTCATGCTATGAAAGGAGTCCCATCGACATGGCTCACCTAGCACACTGCACTGCGGGCCCGGTTGAACCTGTCTTCATTCCTGCTTGCTACCCGAGCTGAAATGACAGGTCACTAGACTTACGGCAACTGGGTGCCTTCCCCCTGCATGATCATATGCAATAACCAGGAATATTGATGGCAGTGTGTACATATGTATAGTATGTAGCTATGTTTTGAGTCTCCTTTTATAATAGCAAATATTTGTATGCATGCAGGATATATATTTAGTCAAATATCTGTCCCTGCTGTATTCACAATGTTACTTTGCATGGAATGTGTGTCAACAACTGTAAAAGAAAATATAGACCGAGAATATAAGCAGAGGGGGTGGGGGATACCTGCTAAATACCATCATATACTGTAGTAAAACCCTCTGGCATCTTTATTTCTGAGTGCACTTCTAGCAGCTTACTGCCTGGTCTGGAGGTGGGGAGGGCTGCTCTTCATGAATACTGAGAGGATATATATATATATATATATATATATATATATATATATATATATATATATATATATATATATATATATATATATATATATATATATATATATATATACTGCAGAAATAATTTTATGGTCTTATATATGTTTGCATTTTTCATAAAAGCCATAACAGAAGTGTGTATCTTCAATGCTTGCCACAGTGAGAGGACATGTAAACCATGTCCAGCAAAGCTGATGGTACTGGTGCAGAGTTGAAAACAAGGCGGCCATATTACAACCACAATGTGTGCATATAAGCCCCATACACACTAATACCCCTGTCACACCAGCCTAAATTCCCGGGTTGGGTCCAGGAACAACCCGCGTCTAGCGCTGGTGTGAAAGGTTCCAGGGACAAATTCCCGGGTAAATTTGGCAGCATTTCAACCATGCTAGGTAGCAGGGTTGCTCCCAGGTCCTTCTCGGACTACTGGCTGGTGTAAACGGTGCAGGGACATGTCCCTCCTTCCCGTGTTGCCTCTGCTGATGTCTGCGGATGCTGATTGGCCAGCAGGGCAATTTCCAGTTGTGATGGACGCTCACAGACAGACCCAGAGGCAGCATACAGCATGAGGGGAGACACTGTGCATGTTCTGTGGCACCACAGACCCCAGAAGTGCATTTTAACCCCTGAAAGCAAAGAATTTCTGCTTTGGCAATAACACTGTGTAAGCTCTGTGGCACAACAGACCCCATCGATGCTATTTCACCCCGGAAAGCCTGCAATGTCTGCAAAGGCCTGCTCTCCTTCTCTCTCTTTACCCCACTCCCTAATTACCTCTTCTTTGTGGGCCTAAAAAAAGCCATTTTCAATGATACTCTCATAGAAATGCAGGGTCATCCCGGGTTCAGTGTGAATGGTGCCGACCTGGGTTGTTCCTGCTTCAAAAGCATATGTGGATGGGTTCCCAACCCGGGAATGTCCCTGGAATTTAATTCCTGGGTTGGTTTCTGCATTTCTGGTGTGAAAGGGGTATAAACCGTATTTTAGCCGATACTGTTCAATATGGGCCTTCTGATTGATTTTATTAGTTTGTAATATTGTCTAGTGTGTACACTCAATATGATTAACTATGCGTGCTCAAGGGGGTTGTTAATGACGTCAGTCGTCCCATATGTACAGACAGTGGAGGACAATGTTAACAGGGGCCATACCCCCCACCCTGCTGTTGTTCGACGCCACTATCAGCATCAGCAAGTTGACTCCCACAGATGTCAGATGTCCAAATGTTGCACACCTTAGCAATGCAGTTTACTTCTATGTGTTTTTTAGTGATGCAAAAAAGACAATGGCCAGTGGCCCTTATTCAGATCTGATCACAGTACAAATTTGTTCTCAAAATGGGCAAAACCATGTGCAATGCAGGTGGGGCAGTTGTAACATGTGATGAGAGTTACATTTCGGTGGGGTGTGTTGAAACAGAAATCTAAATTGCAGTATAAAAATAATGAAGCCATTATTTACCCTGCACAGAAACAAAATAACTTACACAAATGTAACTCTCTCTGCACATGTTACATCTGCCCCACCTGCAGTGTACATGGTTTTGTCTATTTTGAGAACAAATTTGTACTGCGATCAGATCTGAATAAGGGCCAGTATTCAATGGTGGTGATCGTGATGTGCAGCGAATCCTGTTTAGGATGCGCAGGGTTCCTGAGGGCTGGAGCATTCGCTACCAGTCCTCCTTGTCACCTTATTCAACGCCGCAGGTGCTCACTGCCCCATACCTTTAACGTTCGCCGCAGGGAGCCAGGGGACGGCGGCAGGCAGGGAATGAGTGTGTGTGTGGGGGGGGGGGGGGGGAGGGCTCCCGGGGACAGAGGCAGCACAAGCTGCCACCCCGCCCTCCCCCCGAGAGCTGGCAGGGGCGCTGTGGATGGAGCCACTGCACAGGTCCCGCTGGCGAATGTGTCAAAAAATAAATTAAATATATATTCATGTGCTGCAAGCAGATAAATAAAAATAGCATGCCCCTTCACAGAATAAAATTACTGATTTTTATTTTTTACACAAAAAAAACCCTTTATTTTAAAAGATCACATTCCAGTTCACCTTAAAACGATGTCGAATGCAAAACGGGGAATTATGGCGAAAATCATGCTGAAAGCAATTCTCCACCCTAGCATTGAATACACTCTCGGCGAATCCCAGTGAAAACCTTATTGAAATACACCAGCGAATTGCAGCGAGCATGAAACGGAGAACTGGACGGCATTCACTGTACGCTTTCGGCGAACAGTGAACATTGAATAGGGTGAATCCGATTTTCAGTGAAAAAGATTCACCGCAAGGAGTGAAAACAGCCCGATTCGCCCCCAAAAAACAGTGAATCGGGAGCATTGAAAACTGCCCAATGTTTGAGTCACGTGGAACTTGACTGTTTGACTTGACTGAAGCAACTATAAGGAAGGATACATCTGTATATGAAATAATTAGAAATAACTTTGTACAATTATGCTGGTATAGAATGGATTTTAAGATGCAACATAAATGTTTCTGGAACAAGAAACAAATCCTAGCAGACTTCTTTTATCTTTACTTTTGGCAGAAAGATGAAAATGATCTTTTACACTTTTACTTCAAAGTTCATCAGTTGAAATAACACAATGCAGATACAACACAGTAACTGTTTCCTGTTACTTTCTGACTAAGAGTTTGGTGCTGTTTCCGAGATTTCTGTGTCATGAGTAACTTTTTCCATTCTATTTGAACTGGTTCCCAGTGACAGACGGGAAGGATATTGATCGTAAGCACTGGATGGATTTGTACGAGATTCCAAAATGTTGTATTGTTACAATTGAAGAGGCGAGTGGATGAAGTTTTCTGGAAACAGATTTTATGACCTAGGTTCTATAGTAACAATGTTTTTTTTTAAATGTTGATAATGTATTTACTAATCTACTTTGTGGCTAAATGTGCATTAAAATGATCTAATAATTTAGCTATTATCTGTAATTTTCTTTCAAAACATGACCTAACACCTTCATCCACTTGTCTCTTCAATTATGTTTATAACATTTTACGGTACTTATATGTTAGTTGGACGACCACTATAGTTGGGTTGGGATCATTTGGTCTATTGCATTATGGTCGAAAGTCATTAGGTCGAATCCATTAGGTCGACATGCTAAAAGGTCGACATGATTCTAGGTCGACATGGGAAAAGGTCGACATGATTCTAGGTCGAAAGGTCATTAGTTCGACAGGTCATTAGTTCGACAAGGTCATTAGTTCGACATTGTCTATGTCGACATTCACATGGTCGACATGGGGTTTTTCACTGTTTTTTTACCTGAATGTCAACACAGTCGACATGGACACAGTTTAAAGTGCACTGCATCCCCTCGCATCGCTCGCTGCGCTCGCAATGCGTCGGGCACGGTGCCTCGCTACGCTCGGCACACTATTTTATTCTCCCACCACGCCCTAGTGGATGGTAGGGCATGAAATACCGCCTGTCGGCACATGTTGGCTCAAAAAACAGTGAAAAACTCCATGTCGACCTTGTGAATGTCGACATAGACAATGTCGAACTAATGACCTTGTCGAACTAATGACCTGTCGAACTAATGACCTTTCGAACTAGAATCATGTCGACCTTTTCCCATGTCGACCTAGAGTCATGTCGACCTTTTAGCATGTCGACCTAATGGATTCGACCTAATGACTGTCGACCATAATGCAGTAGACCAAATGACCGCATCCCCTATAGTTAGTACGCTCATACCCTCACTATCCATGTCGGCGTGGAGTTGATATTATATAGTGTGGCGAGCGCAGCGAGGGGACGCGGAAAACTAAGCAAATAGCTTAGTGGTCGCCCAACTAACATATAAGTACCCATTTTACTATAACTGAATATTCCAATCATTTAATTTTGAGTCAGAGAGTAAAGTGCACTTAGCATACCTTTTGGCTACTATAAGCTTAGAAATGCTATCATCAATATACTTTTTTGTGTTGCTTGCCTCCTATAAGTATGCCCTAAGCCAGGGGTGTCCAAACTTTTTGCAACGAGGGCCAGTTTTGGTGAGGTGAAAATGTGTGGGGGCCGACCATTCAGCCTGACATTCTTTGAACCATTAATCACATCAGAATGGTCCCCCACTCTGCCCCATTCACTGTATGCCCCCCACTCTGCCCCCTCCACTGTATATTCCCCTACCTGATCATCTTTCTCTGTATGTCCCCCAGCCTGCTCCTCCTTCACTGTATGTCCACCATTCACTCGGTGTTTCCCACTCTGCACCCATTCACTTTGTCCCCCCTTCTCTGAATGCCCATCACTGCCTCCATTTACTGTATGTCCCAAGGCCTGACCCTCCATTCACTGTATGTCCCAAAGCCTGACCCTCCTTCACTGTATGTCCCCCAATCTGCCCCCATTCACTGTATGACTCCCATTCACTATGTCCCACAGCCTGCCCCCCCTTCTCTGAATGTCCATCACTGCCTCCATTCACTGTATGTCCCCCAGCCTGACCCTTCTTCACTGTATGTCCCCCACTCTGCCCCCATTGACTGTATGTCCCCCTGCCTGCCCCCTCCCTTCTCTGTATGTTTCCCAGCCCCTTGCATGAGCCAAAGGACGGAGAGGCAAAGCAGGAACTGCAAGTGCAGGAGAAGCTTGGGCTCCCGCTGCCGCCCTCCTCCACTCTGCATGTTACGGGAGCAAGCTTCCCCCTTGCTGCACCCCCTCCCCACACACTGCTGTCACTGTGATTGCGGAGGAGGGTGAAACACATCTCACTGTGGCGGCCAGCACCTCCTCACTGCTGCAGACGGCAAGGTAAAGGCACGCTCGTCGGGGCCCCACCTTCACCATCTGATGCTCCACCCGCTTCTGGCTGGAGGCTGCGGGCTGCTTGAAATGACAGCGCGGGCTGCTATTTGCCCCCGGGCCGGACTTTGGACAGGTCTGCCCTAAGCTATCACAAACGGGTGCCTCCGACAGTGGGGATCTGGACAGTCAGCCACGGGTTCTATTCTCCCTCTGTGAGCATTGTGGACCCCCACAATGGAGAATCGCCCCAGTGTGTCGGTATTCCCCCCCTGTCAAAATACCGGCAGTTGGGATCCCGACGTTGGTATACTGACTGTCGGGATCCCCACTGTCAGAGCGTCACCTGGCACCCATCACAAACAGGACAGTGCAGCTAATGCTGAGAACTGGGCATGTGCAGAAGGTGAACAGATGATATATATTTATACTTTCTTATATAGCACGGAAAATTCTGTTGCGCTTTACAATAGGTAACTTATGGGAAGGTGGTGGGTATGGTTTATCATAGGCAAATATTAAGAGTAAGGGGTTAATTATGCTGAAGTCTGTTGCTAGAAGACAGATAATTAATGGATTAAGGAACATAAATAGAATGATTTGATGTTGAAGATAATAATATATTAATATTGTAAAGTAAATTATTGTAAAGGGGTTAATTATACATTGAACATTGAATGGGGTTATGATGCCAAAAATAATTTCAAAGTTTTAGAGGAATAGTTAATTATTTCTGGTGGTCAGACTCTCCTGTATTGTATGGAGGCTCCTGATGCACTGCATTATAAGGTGGTCTATGTGTTATGTAGCAGTTACTGATGGTCTCTACAGTGCTTGATGGTCAGTGATAAACCACGCATTGTTTGGTGTTCACTGTGATATTCGCTGAATTATATGGTGTCACTGTATAAGAATACAAGTATTTTAAAATAACACATATGAGGGGATTTGATCCCTTAAGAACTACTTTCACAGATTGCCAGGAGACTAGTAGATCCATTACATGACCCATTCTAGTATGAACATAGCTCTCCCACTAGTAAGCCTGCTCGAAAAAAATGCTTCAAAAGCTTTTATCTTCTAGATGGCGCTATATAAATAAGAAGTAAAATTTGATTGGTTGCCCATAGCAACATCACATGTGAAGTAGAATTCCCTTCTTGGTAGATTTCCCCTTGTGTCTCAAATGTGCTTGTTTCCTACTGCATTGCAAGATGCCCCCCACCTTCCGCATCCATTGTTTGTCTGATATCATCTACATTGTATGTAAGAAACTGTATACTTTAATTTGCAGTGAAACATTTTAATCTTGAATTTACTTTTGTAGTATGCTAAATCTAAGGGCCAACAAAGTATTTGTATATGTATCTGTAAGTAAATTAAGATTTTTACATTATATAGATCTATATCTCTCTCTATACAATCTAGTGTCTGTGTGTCTCCGAAAACTGGCATCTGTTGGCAGTGAGTGAAACTACATCTTTCTCTGACAGAGGCAACTAGCTTTCGAAGCTTTTGCTTCAAGTGGGCTTACTAGTATTTATATATTTAAATAGTGTTCATTAGACATAGGAAGAGATTCTACAAATGCCTCCTGTTAAATATTTTCCTAAAGCCACATGCTCTGGACTAGTGAAAAACACGCCTTTCGTTATCTGTTTAGTCATCTTTGTGGTGTATGACTTATTCCTTGTTTAGGTGTGCCTCAACTAATTCTGGTTGTTAATACTGCTTGTTTACGTACATCTTCATGTTTTGTTCTAGTGAATATTCATTACATGACCAATTGATTCCCATTTTTTGGATACTCTATCAGGCAGTTTGTCCTCTGTATATTTGTTGCAATTGATTTTCTGTGCCCTTGAACTGAGGGAACGGACTGTTCTGGATTCTCCCTGACAGCTCACAGACTTGTAGTATGAAACAATACATTTTGTTGCAACTAGTAAAGCTTATTTTTGTCTATATTTTAAATATAATCCATTTTTATTATCTAGCTGAATAATATACACAACATATTTTATTGTCTTCTTTTTAAAAAACAAATCTTTATATAGTGCTTCATGTTCACAGTGCAGTCTTTCTTTTTTCCACAGCAGATTTCCATGTGGACAAGGTGTGTCTGACAGAGCAGGCATGGCTTGTGCTGGGTACACCCTAGACGACATTAATGATTTTACTGATGTTGGGTACATACATATCCCCGCGTTTAACCAGCTTTAAGGGGCCTACACACGGGGAGATTTGCTGAACATTCTGGGTGATGCTAGATTGTTCAGAGTGCTCAGCAAGATCGCCCGGCACACAGCACTGTGCGCTGAGTGATCTGTCAGTGCCAGTGTTCTCCAGTGAGACACCGGCGATTTAACTAGAACTATCCAGCATGCTGGGCATTAATCACCCGGGGATAGCGAGGCACGGGGCCGCACATATAAGGGTATTTTCTAAACGATCTAGTCAGATCCTTTCAAAAATGCACTGAAATCACCCCGTGTATGGGCCCCATCAGACTAACGTAATGACCTGTGAGATTCCGCAAGTCTGAATGTATTTTTAAAGCAAAGCCAGGGTTGTTTTTCTCTATTCAGCTGTTGGCATTGCTGATTTAAACATGCAGCAAGTCATGCTGGAATTTGGCTCCTACCTGTATATTACAGGCTATTACATAAACCCCAAAGTGTTTTGACTAGAAGATTCAAACTAGAGATGACCAACATTTTTAAAAAGGTATTTGCTCACCTGACATTTTGAACCAGCTACAATGGAATGACGGTTGTTGTAAAAGGAATTATACCTTTATGATTTCAATCTAAAATATGTCAATTTTGTGATATTGTACAGGCTTGCTCTGTAGTACTATGTGACTGGGTAACTGCTGTCATTTCAGTGCTTGACCTGTGTTTGCTCCCACTTAAGTTATGGGATGTGACTTCAGGGGCCAAATGTAATAGGGTGAGAGTTTCAGAAAGTGAGAGATTTAGGGAGAGTTTTCCCATGTTTTTTAAAGTAGCAATCAATTACATGGCAAAATCAACCTGGTTTTGCAGTGTAATTGATTGCTGCTTTAAAAAAAAGGGGAAACCTCTCCAAAAATGTATCACTTTCTGAAACTCTCACCCTATTACATTTGGCCCCAGATGTCTGGAATACGGTGAGTAGGTAATAATCTAATAAATGTATCTGTTCAACACAGGTGCCGAACTGCCGATGAATGTTAATGTGATAATGATACATTTATCTATTTCTATGCTATGCATATTTGTGGATCTAGTGGTGGTTTCAGAACTAACTGGCTCTGCAGTGGCACTTCTGTATGCCGGACGCATTCTTTGTTGTATATAAGTATATAAACTTATAACATAATTGATCGCTAGGTCGGTAGTCAGAAGGTTGACATGATTTAAGGTCAACAGGGTCATTAGGTCAACATTGGGAAGGTCAACTTGGGTTTCTCACGTTTCTTTGAACCGACGTGTGCCGACAGGCAGTATTTTCATGCCTTACCAACCACTAGGGTATGGTGGGAGAACATAATAGTGAGTTGGAAGCATGGCAGGTGTAGCGAACCATGCACGGAGACGCAGTGAACTTTTGGGTACTTCTTTACTTTCACGGCGCCACTAGATAGGACAGATAGGATACTAGATAGGATACGATTTTGTATGCGATTTGACATAAGATATCGCATAAGATATAGTATAAGATTTACTATCCATTTCATTACCCCACTATCCACTAGGGCGTGGAGTTGATTTTATATAGCGTGGCGAGCGCAGCGAGCCACTGAGCCCGAAGCGTGGCGAGCGCACACGGAATGTATTTTATGGAATTGCATGCAAATGGCATGCAATATTGGGGACTTGCTTTGAAACAACATCCGTGTCCCCTCGCGGGGCTCGCCACGCTTCGGGCTCGGTATCTCGCTGCGCTCGCCACGCTATATAAAATCAACTCCACGCCCTAGTGGATAGTGGAGTAATGAAATGGATAGTAAATCTTATCCTATATCTTATGCGATATCTTATGTCAAATCGCATACAAAATCGTATCCTATCTAGTAACCTATCTGTCCTATCTAGTGGCGCTGTGAAAGTAAAGAAGTACCAACTTTTGCAGTGTCCATGTCGACTGTGTTGTAAAATCACATGTCAACATTCCCAATGCCGACCTAATGACCCTGTTGACCTTAAGCCATGTTAATCTTTCATGTGTTGACCTTCAGTGGTTGAAAGCCTAATGCTGCTCCTCGGCTCAATGGGATATGGTCACTAGGTCAACAATATGAAGGTTGGCATACATTAGGCTAACCACTGAAGGTCAACACATGAAATAGGTTGACATGACTCTTGTTTAAAGGTCAACAGTCAAAAAGTCGACATGCGTTTTTCATCCTTTTTTTAATTTATTTTTTAACTGCTGTACATTTCCCAGACCATTCATAGTGAGTAATAGCGCCGGGAACATTGTGCTTGCTTTGTCCACTGTGCAGGGAGCTTACAGAGTGTAAGCTCTTGGTTCCAGGGTGCAGTGTCTGTCACTAGCCATAGAGCAGTGGCTTTGAGCCATACGTGCATGACAAAATGCTAGATTTGTAACATCATTTTTTTTTATTTTTATACTCTTTATTAATCTTTTTCTCTTTACACATACAAATGAATCATACCTTACATTACATACATCCATACAAAACATATACAATAGTATCTCGGCTATTATTTCCAGCTTGCGTTTCTTATCTAACAGTATATTTTCCAAGGATTCACATTTCATATACGAAACCTCATCTTCCTCAGTTGTATATAGCAAAGCACATACTCCCATCTCGTTAGCCACGTGATCTCAGCCCAATTTATATAACATGTTTGTGCCAAACTCTTATTAGTCCCCTCCCCCCTTTCCAAGAGGTGTATTAATTTAAATCCCCTTAATTCAACAGTTTATCTCATCAAAAGCATCAATAATATTACTTCTATGTTTTAGTGCCCTAATAAATATATACTATACAGGCAAAATTCAACACCTTAATTCCTTATCTTACTTCCTTAATTCTCAATATGTGCCTTATTGAACAGTACCGTCTATCCCATCTACTGTGGAATTTATATAGTGCATTTCTAGTTTGATACAAGTATTTTTCGTGCCTACTAATATCATTTACAAGTGCTCTCCATTTATCCACCTCTGGTGATTTATTTGACAACCATACACGTGCTATAAGCACTTTTGGTACTTATGTAGTATCTGGGCGTCCGATTTAGAAATCGCATCGCATCGCATGCGACCAAATCGTATGCGATGCGATGGTCAAGATTTTTCCATAGGATTCAATGTTAAAATGGTCTGAGTCCATTTTAACATAGAATTCAATGGGAAAAAAGGGGTCCTTTTCCTTTCCCCACTATCCAAGTGGGCATGGAGTTGGATATAAACCTGTGGCGAGCGTAGCGAGCCACCGAGCCCGAAGCGTGGCGAGCGGACACAGAATACTTTTTACGAAATATACGTCCCCTCGCGGGGCTCTCTTCGCTCACCACGCTTCGGGCTCGGTGGCTCGCTGCGCTCGCCACGCTATATAAAATCAACTCTATGCCCACTTGGATAGTGGGGAAATGAACAGGACCTTCTTAACATTGAATCCTATGCAAAATCGCATCGCATCGCATCTGATTGTATGCCTTAAGGTAAGGCATACAATCACAAAATCGGACGCCCAGATACTACATAAGTACCGCACTTTTGCCAAAGTGGTCAGACATATAACATATTTATATATGTCCTTAGAGTATGTACTCTCTAGCTTGTAACATCATTTTTATTTAATATAACCTCAATAGTTGTAGATCATATTCATTTTTTTTAAAGATGTGTAAAAAAAAAAGGTCTGAGATTGCAGTGGCCCTACTTAGCCCCCCTCACGCAGAGGAGAGGTCAGATAACACAAAAAACATCATGTCATAGATCATGCATATTTTTCTACAGGAGATATTGATGAAGTCCAGAGATGGATAATGGATCCATTTGTCTGTGACATTTAATTCCATGAGTGATGGTAATTTAATAAAAGATGATCTCATTGAAATACGATCCAATGGATGCATTCACATAGAGAAAAAAGACTTGAAATAATTGTTTTCTCTGTTACTGTCGTTTCCACAGCTGGCAAGGACAGTATTGCAGTTACCCATTTACCACCACCTACCTATCCGAGATGGGATTGTCATAAAAAAACAAACAGCCCAATATAACCATCGTATGCGATGTGATAATATTGCCACACACTGCCCCCCACTTCCCGCGTTGTCACCCCTTTTCATATTATTTTAGTAAAAATATTGTTAATAAATCATAAGTAATGAGTTATAACCCCGTTAGTACTATTTCTGGAGACTGAAAAGTGTTATGACCGCATTCTAATCCAATATTTAGCAAACAGTTGCCATTGTTGATGTAGAAATGATTAGGCAAACTGTAGATGGCATTGCCAACAGGGTTGATTCTCAAAACCTTTCTGCCTTCTTAAGGGGCCTACACACAGTGCAACACTGCTGAGCAATCTGCGCAATGTACATCAGTACACAGCGCTGCACATCTCTGGGTGCTGAGTGATCTAACAAGCAATTAACTAGGTTTATCCAGCTTGTTGGATCTAAATAGTCTGGCGATAAGGACGTGCGGGCCGCGCATCGCTATTTCCATGGCCCCTACACATAGAGCGATGTAGGGACATTTTTTAAGCGATTTAGTGAGATATGCTTAGAAAATACCCTGAAATCGCACCGTGTGTAGGCCCCATTGGAATTCTTCTAATCTTTGCTGAATCCCCACTGGGCTGAAGCATTACATGTAGGGAAGCCAATCCCGGGGCATTTTTTCAATCCTGGGATTGAAAAATGCTCAATCCCGGGATTGGCTTTCCTAATAAAAAAACGCCCTGGCCGCCCCGCATTTACTTACATTTGCAGGGGCGGCCGGCGGCCGGGTTGATGGGTGGGAGCCGGGATGCCGGGTGGGCAGCTTCATCCGGCCGGCGGCAGGGTGGGAGCCGGGATACCGGGTGGGCAGCTTCCTACTTCGGGAGCCGGGTTGCTGGGTCTGCTGGCTAGGTGGGCGGGCGACTTCATAATGCGGAGTTGCTTGCTTGCTGGGTGGGCTGGCTAGGTGGACGGGCGGCTTCATCTCTGCCTCACGCTGAGAGGTCACGCTGCGCAGGGTTGCTCTGCTGGGTATGGGAGTATCCGGGCAGCGGCTGAGCGAGTGCTCAGCCGCTGCCCGGCATTAGACTGCGCATGCGCTGTCTAATTCCGACAATCCCAGCGTTTTGGGGGCCAAATCCCGGGATCTTGCCGATCCCGATCCCGGGATTGGCCACCCTAATTACATGCATGCATATTTGACATCAACCTATTGCCGCTTGCGATAAAGCAAAGGACCGGGCAGATGAGGAAAACAGCACTGTACCTCACTAGAAATGTAAGTGCTGGGTTTTCTCATACATGCCTACTTTTGAAAACTAGTTTCAGAGAGATTATTTTTGGTAATAGAATTTTGCGCAGCTCCCCGTTAACGGGGTGTGTCACACTCCACCCAAAGGGCCTGTCTAGTCCCATATATAGAGTGATTGTACTGCCACATCTGAGAGGAATCTTGTAAAATGACTTATATCCAAATGTAGATGAGCCCCAAAGCAGTTAGTAAGAGCTACTATACTTGGTAAAATGCCCGGGCCGGAAATGGTGCTGATGATTCATTGTAAATGTATCTATCTCTCATTCCTTTTTTCCCCAAAATGTAACAGTGTAATGTGGGCTAGGTGATCTGAGGGAGATTGCTAGACTAATGAGGGAGATTGCTGCTATTTCAGGGAGTCTCCTGCAGAATGCAGAAGGGTAGGCATCTATGGGTTTTGTACAGCGGGGATGGCTTATTTTCGGCGAAGAAAAGCCATCCTTGCCATATTCAATGTTAGAGAGAAATCTGACAGCGAGGATCCCTTAAACCAGAAGTGATAGACAGAATCTGATTGGTTTGCTATGGGCAATATAATCTCTTTTTCATTTCTTCCACTCTGACACTATGCTAGAGTGTACTCTCTCTTTGTGCCATCTTTGTATGTATGGGTAGCCAGCGCATTGCATGAAAGGCACATTCAAACATGTATACACAGGGGCTTGCTTCATCCCTCCCAAATCTTAATATATGCCTGTGTATTCAGTAACATGGAGGAGAACCATTTTAAAGTGGTTCAAATGTAACAATGCAATAGGTTATATTTGTTTTTAGTATTATGGTATTTGGTTGTCATTCATATTTTCCATATTTAATAATGACCTTTTATTTTTGTTTTATATTTAACTTACTGTTAAGGGAACCGTAAATCTCCCATAAAGCTATTCTTTCTAAACTAGCAGTAAACAGCAGATTTGGGGAAAACAGAACATCAGCTGTGACCCGTGACCCCTTGCCGCTTGAGTTTTGGAGTCTTATGAGAACTCATGTCTCTCAGTTCCTATTGACTTGGGCTATTTTCAGAGCAAACTGTTTCGTGTGCATAGGGTTTAGTAATGTGTGCCTTGGGAATGATCGCACATACATCTTCATCCTCCCATGAATCCAAATATACTGTATATGGCTAAATGCAGACAATGGCATATTTGGAGGTTTCCTATGATGGGCTAGAGGGCAGAGTAAAAAGAAGGAAGCAGATTGAGGTTAACATTTATCCCCCGGCCTTCCTGCCTGTTGTAGTGGAATAATCTAGTGGTGTCTTCATTTTTGAAAGCCAAGGTAAATGATTTGTCAGCAACCTATACAGAATTGTAGCTAGATGTGTTCACCTTAAGCTATAAAACTGTCCCTTCTAATATGAATGAAGTAGAATCTGAATTCACTGCAAGTTTAAGTAGCTGCTGTAAATAGTTATTATTAAATCAAGGTGTGTCCAAAATATTTTCTTGGAGTGCCAAATTAAAAAAATGACTTTACATGGAAGGTCAGAAGATATGTTTTGGTCAGTTTGCCTCCAGGAATTAAAGGTTCTTTGCTGAGCCCCAACTTGTGTGCACGGCTAGAGCTCCTTGTTTTATATACGTAGCATGGTCTGTGACTGAGGGGTAGATTTATGAAGTGGCGATCAGGGGAATATGCGCTATCCCTGTGGTACCCCAGAACCAGGGGTACCCCTCTTTTTGCCCTTTTCCTTGCCCATCGTCAATATGGTGGGTTCATGTGCACTCGGGGGGTTGCTAGGCAACCGCCCCGCAGCTGGATCGCTGGCTGAAATCCCAGGGGCCCTTTCCATTGGTGGCTCAAGGGGGCGCCAAGGCTGTGGGACGTCCCAGCCTGTTGCTGGGGAGAAAGACATGTTGCCAGCGCAGGACGTGAGGAGGAGAGTGGAAGGGCGCGAAAAGTCAGGGGAGGAGTGAGGTGAGCGGGCGGTGCCTGAGGCTGAACAGCGGAAGGAGAGAGGAGTGTGGGAAGCGCGGGTCCGGAGCTGACAGGCGAAGGGGAAGCCAGAACGGAGCAGCGTGACGCCCAAGTCCGGCGCGAGAAGCGAGCTGCAGAGATACCCCCGTCAGACAGTGCCGCCGACAAGCGCCCGGCTAGTGTGGAGGAAGGAGAGATCGCGGTCCGACGCCTGGCGGTGAGTGACAGCTGAGCCGCCGGGGAGACCCCAAGAGACCGAGATGCACACTACGCAGGGAGCGGGACCCCCTCCACAGCAGCCAAGTGCCCAGCAGAGGACTCCAGTGCCCAGCAGAGAAACCAAGTGCCCAGCAGAGGTCCCAAGTGCACCGCAGTGAGCTCCCTGTTCCAGTAGTGACCGGCAGGAGCTGGCAACGGCACCAGAGACACAGGTACCCTGTCACAGCCTTGCTCACCCATGCTACAGGCTTATTGACACCCCGCACTCAGACGCCGTCTTAGGCCTTTGTACTAGCCGTTCACACCAGGCTGCTTCTGCTTTCCCCACATTGAGAGTGCCCCACTAGTGGCAACAGCCCAAGGGACGGGACTTTTTCATCAACACACCAGCGACAACTGCCCTGTTGGCCCCAGTGACCTGGTGCGGAGAACACTGCACCCCTACTTATTGTGTTGGGCCACAGTTCCACCAGCATTGCCATAAAGGAGCTTTCCCCTTTCCCTGTTATTTGCTTCAAGTGCCCATATTGTGCCGGAGCACTGGACACAAGTACCCTGGATTACCAATCTAGCTTTAGGTTTATTTCCAATACGGTGCACCTAGGCCACATGGTACCTAGGATTGATCATTGAACTGCAGTTCAGGGACTTATTCTGTCGTGTATGGACACGTTTGGTTATGTATGCAAGTATCAGTTGCTGCATCTTACTGTCAATTGTTGGGAAACCTATTACATGTTCTTTTGATGGTTTGCATTGTTTACACTAAAGTCATATTGCCTGGTGATCTCAGTAACGCAGCATACCGTGTGAACTGCGGCCTACAAGTGTCACAGGTGGCCCCAGTGCACACGATATCCTCTTTGGGGAATATTCGCATTCTTTTGCCATTCATTGAAATTGTTGTGTGAGTCAGGTCATTCCTTGGTGGCAGTATATTGTGTGAGGTGCGGCCTATGGTGCCACAGTGGCCCCATTGCGCACAATATCAGGCAGACGGAGTATTCTTTAAATCTTTATTCATAATCTACCCATTGTCTTTGTTTCTCTTGAATAGTACTGCATTGTATTATTGCATTGTTTAATCATATTTTCCATAACGGTGATCTACGGTCCTCCTTGCTGCAAAATAAATTATTTTGATCACCGTCCTAACGTGTAGTGACCACTCTGTGGGGTGTTCTTGGGGGTATTGTCTCCTTGGGGTGCCTTTGTCCCTCCGCCCTCTGAATTGCAGGCGAGTGAAACAGGCAGGTCGCAGACGAGCAGTGCCGGAAAGAAGACCCGGAACTTCAGGTACCGTAACCATAGTCTGACAGCATCACATTTGGCGTCCACGAACAGGATTCAGCGATGTCAGACTCGGACCAAGCACAGGCCCCTACGTCAACCAGGAGGAGACGACTCCCTGCATCACCCGGGGAAAGAAATTCGGTGGAAATGACGGCGGCACCCATCACCATGCCATACTACTTTGGAGCACCCTGGGTACCGACTTACTCGGGAAACAACACCCCGGGGACACACACGCTGAAAGAATTTAAAAACAGGATACTCTCCATGACACAGTTATACAAGCTCGGCAACAAACAAGCAGTAGAAATACTGGTGGGGCAACTGAGAGGCCCAGCACTACGCGAAGTGAGAACGTGGGAAACCGATGAAAAGAAAACGGTAGAACAGATCTTTGAAAAACTGCGGGAGATCTTTGAATCGAAGACGATAGCAGATTTGAAGAGCCGCCTGTATTCACGAAAGCAGCGACCGAACGAGCCTCTGCGGGAATACGCGCTAAGCTTGCAGGAAGCCATGAAGGCCATACAACTGAGGGAAAAGACACCGAAAGAACTAGTAGATGAAACATTGACCAACCTTTTCATCGAAGGAGCGAGAGAGGAGGCAGTCAAGTCACAATTACGTATGTGGAGGCGGCAACAACCTGACAGCTCCTTCGCCAAATTTAAAGAGACCACCCTGCAGATCCTGGGCATGAACCAGAGTGGCCGGGATGAAGAAGAGGAGTCGGCAGAAGGAGAGGTCTACCAACAGGCCCCAAAAGGGCAAATCACGGACACCCTATACCCAAGTAGGCCCGTTACACAACAGGCACAAGCCCCCACAGAACCAAGCCCGCTCGACGTGCTGACTCGCCAGATGTCCGAGCTAACTAATAATATGACGCGCATGTCACAGAAATTAGAAGACTTAGACAGAAACCAAGGCAGAAGTCGACAAGGGGAATGGCGGCAAGACCGTGGCCCAAGGAACCGCCCAAGATGGGAAGTCACACGCGAGTCCGGCCGAAGACCATCCGATCAATTCGACCAGCAAGGGCGACCGATCTGCCGGAGGTGCCGGCTGAGCGGACACGTCGAGAGAAATTGCCCAGAAACGGCTTTAAACGAGGGGACCCCGAGGCAAGGGACCGACCCTCGGGAGGAGATGCACTAACTGGTCCGACACCACCAGCAGAATGGTGGCCCCGATACGTCGGGGAATGCCCCCACCTGAGCATCAGAGTGAACGGGGTACAGATGACAGCCCTGTTGGATACAGGGTCACAGGTGTCCACCATCAGGATCACCGACTTCCTACAGCACTGGGCACAAGAAGACATCGTGTCTCCCCCCGCAACCTGGTTACACCTACTAGCCAGTAACGGCCAGCCTATCACCTTCCAAGGATATTGGGAAACTGATGTCCAAGTGGGAAAAGCCACCCTGGGCCAACAGGGGTTCTTGGTCACCACCAACTCTAACGAATACTTGCCGCCGATAATACTGGGCATGAATGTGCTAAGGAACTGCCCGGGCGAAGTAGTGGAAGCACTACAGTGGGAAATGAGAACAGCCCCCCCCCAAGAGAAGAAGGCTTTGCAGCAAACAGTGCGACTGATCGCGGGTCAGCAGAGGTTTGTCAACGAGCAAGGAGAAGTGGGGAAGGCCCGAATCGCAGACCGCCGCCCGATCCTCCTGCGCCCAAACTCGGAGCAAGTCGTCTGGTGCAAGGCCAGAACAGGACCAGGAGGCAGAGACTACGAAGCCCTGATAGAACCCTGCGATACTGACGATCGACAGCCCTTCGCAGTTGCCAGGACCCTGGCGAAGGTGGTCCAAGGGAGAGTACCAGTGAGGCTGCTGAATCCACACCCATACGCAGTCAGACTATATAAGTATTGTCAAGTGGCCAGGATCAGCTGGGTGGACTTCCAAGACATCTTGGGGCAAGGCGCCGTGGCGGCTCAGCAAGGGGTGATGGAGGAAGAGAGAGACGACAGCGAACCCCCCTGGCACGCAGCCATACAGATCGGAGATGGGGACACTCCGGCTGAGAAGCGAGAGGGGGTCCTCCGCGTTGTGGAACGGAATGCTGCCGCGTTCAGTCAACACCCGAGCGACTTCGGTAAGGCAGAAAAGGTATACCACCACATCCCTACAGGATCGGCTCCCCCGGTCAAGGAAAGGCACCGACCCCTCCCACCAGCCATGTACCAGCCCGTCCGGAACATGATCACCGAAATGAAAGAGGCTGGTGTCATCAAAGAAAGCCATAGCCCCTGGGCGGCCCCCCTTGTGATCGTCAAAAAGAAGGACGGTAGTCTGCGCTTCTGCGTGGACTACCGCAAACTGAATGCCGTAACCCACAAGGACGCCTATCCGCTCCCTAGGATCGAGGAGTCGCTCACGGCCCTGAAAACGGCGGAATACTTCTCGACCCTTGACCTGACCAGCGGGTACTGGCAGGTCCAGATGGCCCCAGAAGATAGAGAGAAGACGGCCTTCACGACGCCAATGGGCCTGTTCGAGTTCGACAGAATGCCCTTCGGACTCTGTAACGCCCCCGCCACGTTCCAGCGTGTGATGGAGCACTGCCTTGGGCAGCACAACTTCGAAATGGTGCTCCTCTATCTGGACGACGTGATCATTTTCTCAAGGAGCTATGACGACCATCTGCGGCACCTGGACGAGGTCTTCAAACGACTGATACAGAGCGGTTTGAAGCTGAAGCCCAGCAAATGTCACCTGCTGAAGCCTAGAGTACAGTACCTCGGGCATGTCGTTAGCGCGGAAGGCGTGATGCCCGACCCAGAGAAGATCACTGTCGTCAGAGACTGGCCAGCGCCCAAGACCGTCAGAGAGGTCCGCAGTTATCTGGGGTTCGTGGGCTACTACCGAAGATTCATCGAGAACTTTGCGAAGGTGGCATCCCCCCTGCATGAACTACTGAGGGGCCAGTCGGGCCAGGAGCGAAGGGGGTCGGCCCTAATCGCTTGGGGAGAAGAGCAACAGCAGGCCTTTAACCAATTGAAGAGATCTTTAATCGACGCTCCCTTGCTGGCTTACCCCGATTATGACAAACCATTCCAACTCTACACGGACGCCAGCAACCGCGGGCTCGGTGCTGTGCTCTCCCAGACTCAGGAGGGGCGTGAGCGAGTAATAGCGTATGCCAGCAGAGGCCTCCGTAAGACCGAGAGGAATTGCGAAAATTATAGTGCTTTCAAGCTGGAGATGCTCGCCCTGGTATGGGCAGTTACCGAGAAGTTTAAGCACTACCTAGCCGCCACCCCATTTGTAGTCATGACCGACAACAACCCCTTAGTGCACCTGCAGAATGCCAAATTGGGAGCCTTAGAACAGCGGTGGATGTCGCGCCTCGCCAGCTACCGGTTCACCACTAACTACCGTAGTGGCAAGGCCAACGCCAATGCAGACGCCCTCTCCAGACTGCCTGTGACCGATGCCCCCGAAGAGGTAGGGGACCCGAACGAGGATGTGGAAATGCCCATATTCAAGGCGTATAGGGCAAGAAACCTGGCAACTTCGGATCCCCTGTCCGTCACAGACTCCCGCCTGCAGAAGGCCGACCTACTCGACACCCCTACAGTCGACTGGAGGAAAATTCAGCGCCAAGATCCGGTGCTGAAGGAATTCCTGGTTCTGCTCAACCAACGCCGCCACTTGGACCGAGACCAACGCAGAGAAGCTGACCCAGAACTGGTGAAGCTGTTGCGGCATCGCGACCGGGTTCGCCAGGAAGAGGGCATCCTAGTCCGTGACAGTGTGGACCCCGGCACCCACCACCCCGTGGTTCAGGTGGTTGTTCCAAGAAAACAGGCTCCACTACTTCTGGCCGCCTACCACGACAAATCCGGCCACTTTGGCGTGCAGAAGACGGAAGCCATCCTGCGTACTCGGTACTTCTGGGTGGGTATGCGAGAAGACGTTGACAACTGGTGTCGTGCCTGCATTCCCTGCAGTCTAAAGAGAGCTCCTGACGCGTCCCAGCGAGATCCACTACACTCCATCAAGACCCAACGCCCGTTGCAGATCGTGGCTCTTGACCACGTCAAACTCGAACCTAGCTCCAGTGGGCATCAATATGCCTTGACCATCACTGACCACTACAGCAAATTCCTTGTGGTCACCCCGGTTCGAGACCTCACCGCCAAGACTACCGCAGAACAGTTTCTTAAGCACTTCGCGAGACCCTACGGTTATCCTGACTGTATCCTCACGGACCAAGGGCCCGCCTTTGAGTCCCAGCTCTTTCACGAGTTATGCTCCTACTATGGATGTCGGAAAATCAGGACCACGGCCTATCACCCCCAGGGAAACGGGCTCTGCGAACGGTCTAACCAGACCATCATCGGCATGCTCCGCAGTCTGTCGGCAGGAGACCGAAACAAGTGGCCGACCCTACTTCCCGAACTGGCGTACCTCTACAATAATGCCGAACATTGCTCCACCGGCTTCACCCCGTATTACCTAATGTTTGGCCGCAAGGGCAAGTTACCGCAAGACTTGGAACTGTCTCCGATGGAAGGCCCATCAACCCAACCCCAGACCGACTGGGTCCGTGAGCATCAACAGAGGATTGACACTGCTCGGGAAGTTGTTCTGCAGCGGATGGAGGGCGCTCAGCGTCGACAAGGAAAGGACTACAACTCTAACAATAGGCCCGAGACCCTGAAAGTGGGAGACCCTGTGTGGAAGAAACGGAACCACCGCTCAAGTAAGCTCGACGCCATGTGGGAAAGTGAACCATACACAGTCGTCAGAACACCCGCGGGTGACCGGTACACCTACGAAATCCAAAGGACCCCTGGAGGACCAATCAACGTGGTGTCCAGAGATCAGCTCAAGCTTTGCACTGCCGAAGTCCCAGTAGAATCGAGAGTCTCGCCTGAGGTGGAGGGGCAGGGAACCTGGGGGGGCATGCCCTGGGACAACCCCACTGACATGTTAGTCTTCATGAGTGCCCCAGTACCCTTCCTTCCATGTGTATCCCCCACTCCTGTGGTGGAGGAACCCCTTCCAGTGGTCGGCCATGATTCCCCTGAGGTCCATTCTCCGGTGGTTCAGACACGTAGGTCGGAACGCACAACCAAGGGTGTCCCACCCTTGAGGTATAGAATGTAAAGTGTTTTTCCTTAATGCTATTGTACGATTGTAAATTGTTCCTTAAACCGTTCTTACCTGAATGTACAGTTATTATTTATGCAGAAATGCCCAGGCCTTATATGTTTTGTTCTTCACCAAGAGACTGTAACCGGACTACCGTCGCTTCTGCCATAATGCCCGCGGACTGGCATTCTTACAGCGTGGGAGCGTGTGGTACCCCAGAACCAGGGGTACCCCTCTTTTTGCCCTTTTCCTTGCCCATCGTCAATATGGTGGGTTCATGTGCACTCGGGGGGTTGCTAGGCAACCGCCCCGCAGCTGGATCGCTGGCTGAAATCCCAGGGGCCCTTTCCATTGGTGGCTCAAGGGGGCGCCAAGGCTGTGGGACGTCCCAGCCTGTTGCTGGGGAGAAAGACATGTTGCCAGCGCAGGACGTGAGGAGGAGAGTGGAAGGGCGCGAAAAGTCAGGGGAGGAGTGAGGTGAGCGGGCGGTGCCTGAGGCTGAACAGCGGAAGGAGAGAGGAGTGTGGGAAGCGCGGGTCCGGAGCTGACAGGCGAAGGGGAAGCCAGAACGGAGCAGCGTGACGCCCAAGTCCGGCGCGAGAAGCGAGCTGCAGAGATACCCCCGTCAGACAGTGCCGCCGACAAGCGCCCGGCTAGTGTGGAGGAAGGAGAGATCGCGGTCCGACGCCTGGCGGTGAGTGACAGCTGAGCCGCCGGGGAGACCCCAAGAGACCGAGACGCACACTACGCAGGGAGCGGGACCCCCTCCACAGCAGCCAAGTGCCCAGCAGAGGACTCCAGTGCCCAGCAGAGAAACCAAGTGCCCAGCAGAGGTCCCAAGTGCACCGCAGTGAGCTCCCTGTTCCAGTAGTGACCGGCAGGAGCTGGCAACGGCACCAGAGACACAGGTACCCTGTCACAGCCTTGCTCACCCATGCTACAGGCTTATTGACACCCCGCACTCAGACGCCGTCTTAGGCCTTTGTACTAGCCGTTCACACCAGGCTGCTTCTGCTTTCCCCACATTGAGAGTGCCCCACTAGTGGCAACAGCCCAAGGGACGGGACTTTTTCATCAACACACCAGCGACAGGGGCGTGACCACGGCAGAGCGGGAGTGAGGAGGTGAAGGAGGGAGTCCCACTGGGCGAGATCCTGTAATGGCGCTGCCTCCTGCTGCCTGAAGTCGGGGGTTGGTGTGTTGGCCCGGGGACGCGCTGCTGAGAACCCGCTATGCACCAGTGAGTCTTGCGGTGTGCATCATAGTGCTTGTTTTCGCTGGTGGCTGGACGCTGAGACAGGACGACCAGGAGGTGGGGCAGCGCTGACGGAGCATTGACGCAGTATCTCGGCGTCGCGAGGACGCTGGGTGAGGTCACGGGCCCTGAGACGGAGGAGATCCGGCGTGTATGACACAGTGAGCCGGAGATAGTGCGGCTGACCCACAGAAGGAAGTTTCCTGAGGCGATACACTTGCAGCGGTGGCAAAGCAGAGCGGCACCGGCGCTCCTCGCCAACCAGCCAAGGCGAGCGAAGTTGGACGGGGGTCGCATTGCGTGAGGCACCAGATAGCCCTGGAGGCATTTAATAGGCGGGAGCTCCGTGAACCGGGTGTGAGAGCCGGGCACTGAAGCTGTGGTGGCTGCTGGCAGCGGTAAACCCTCCTGGCAAACTCCTGGTGAGAGGGCAGAACGCCAAAACCTTTTGAAGGACTCAACGTCTCCTGGTCAGTATACAGTTAAAAGTGGCCTTCAGGATCAGGTAATATTGCCTACGTTACCTTTGTTGCCAGAGCTGCCTGGTCTTGTGTCTGTGGAGTATTGGCAGTACGGGATGTGTGACTGAATAGAGGCCCTTGCCGTCAGCTCGTTAATTAGTCACTGACCTCACTGCGGGTGTTGTGCCCACTTGAATAAGCAGGTGCCCGGAATAAGTACAAGATCTACATTACTTCAGCTGGACGGAGTCTGGGGCCCGTGTGGTAATTACAGAGGCTAAAGTTTAGCCCATACTTTGTGTAGAGATGGGTAAATCTGGAAACACCAGCGCTGCAGCGCGTTTGGAGAAGTACGCGCGCTCTCAACCCAGCAATAGTACAAAACATACAACGCCCGCCAGTACCCCCACCTCTACCCCAGTTAAGAACGGGGCCACCCAGGATCAAGATGAGGTTACAATGCAGCAATTGATGGAGGCAATCACGGGTTCTGAGCAAAGATTAATGGGCAGAATTGCAGAGGTGCAAGTGGATATGGCTCATATGAGACAGGATATAAAAGTGGTAAATGACCGCCTGAAAGAAACTGAGCAGCGAATATCAGTTTTGGAGGATAACAGTAATAAGTTGACACCGAAAGTTGATAAACTCTTTGTTCAAATGAAAGAGCTTAAATCTAAAGTTCTAGATCTCGAGGGGCGGAGTAGGAGGAATAATTTGAGAATTGTTGGGCTCCCTGAAAGGGAGGAAGGAGCAGACCCCGTTACATTCATGGAGCAATGGCTGCGTACAAAATTTGAGGGTGAGACGCTATCCAGGTTTTTCTCGATAGAACGAGCCCATCGGGTGCCATATCGAGCTCCTCCTCCGGGGGCACCCCCAAGAACAATGATCATTAGATTGTTGCATTATAAGGATCGGGACAGTATCTTAAGAGAAGCCAGGACTAAGAGCCCAATTATGTATAATGATGCCCGAATCTCGCTTTTTCCTGATTACCCAACAGAGACTCAAAGGGACAGAGCAAAATTCTCAGAAATCAAAAGGCGGTTAAGGGAACATGGACTTAAGTACTCCATGCTTTACCCAGCGAAACTGCGGGTGGTAGCGGGAGATGATGTCTTATTTTTTTCTACCCCAAAAGAGGCGGCAAACTGGGTTGACACACGGATGCCCGGCAGATCCCAGCTGGAACGCAGCGCACTATGATAAAGATTTTTTTTTCTTTTATATATCCAGGGGACTCACCGTTCGTTGGTGGCCAGTAGTAGGAGTGCCCTAAAAGAAAAGGGGAATATTTGGTTATAGGTATATCCAGAATGGGGTGTAGGATATACAGGGAGGGGGGGGGGAGGGGCAAGGGGTTGTATTGTTTTTTTTATTTTTGTTGTTCTTTTTTTTTTTTTTTTTTTTTTTTTTTTTTTTTTTTTCTGTTTTTGTGTGTGTTGCCATGGTGTGGTATCGATGCTATGCGGGGGCAAATTGCTGCTTCATTTGGGTCATGGTCGGGGACGCGCAGGTTGAAGGAGAAGGGTTATTTCCAGCTGCTGAAGCATGGTGAAGTTTGTGGCATGGAATACGAGGGGATTAAATGATAATGTTAAGCGGTCCCTGGTCATGGCCCAGATTAAGCAGTATGGTGCTGATATTGTGGTCCTTACCGAGACGCATTTGGAGAGAAAGAGAGTGGCCGCTCTTAAAAGGTCATGGCTTGGTAATATGTATCATGCGCCATTTACTACGACATCAAGGGGTGTGTCAATTCTTGTACACAAAAAACTTGCCTTTTCTTGTAATAGAGTTAGTGTTGATGTCAATGGCTGCTTTGTCTTCTTGGATTGTAAAGTAGAGACACTACAGATTTTAATTTTGGCTATCTATATACCACCTCCGTTCTCCTATAATATCTTGAATAAGGCTATTGAATTTGTTGCAGGGTCCCCCAATGTACCGATAGTGTGCTTGGGGGATTTTAATAATGTTTTGAATCCACATATTGATAGGTTGAACATAAGAGGTAATAGCCAAACTAGGGGTAATCGAGGGTTTGATAAATTCATTGGAAATTTGGGCTGGGTAGACCCATGGCGTATTAAATACCCTGATAAAAAACAATTTTCTTGCTTCTCCTCCTCATATGAAGCTTTTTCCAGGATAGACTTAATATTGGTGTCTACTGAGATCATGCCAATGGTCCGCAAAATAGAGTACAAAGGACGTGGTATATCGGATCACTCGCCTATTTATATGGAGCTTGAAGTAGACTCTGACAAGGGATATACGTTCTGGAGTTTCAATCCATCATGGCTAAAAAGCATTGATCCGAATGGTGAATTTGCGGCCCATTGGCTTGACTTTTGGAACAACAATAAAGGGACAGCAGATTCTGGGGTGGTATGGGACGCCTTTAAGGCGTATATAAGGGGAACCTTAAAGAAGGGAATAGCTGTGGTCAAAAGGAGGGGGAGAGATAGAATAGAGATACTGGAAAATAAGTGTTTGGTAGCCGAGAAAGAATATTGTGGCAATGCCTCAGAGGAGAACTATCACATTTGGCAGAAAGCCAAGAAAGACTGGATGGAGGAAGTTAATAAGATAAATGATGCTACGATACGGAATAAGATAAGAATTAAATACCAGAATGAGGACCGTCCCGGAAGGTACATGGCCTTTCTAGCTAGGTGTGAGGAACCATCCAGAACGATATTGAAAATTAAAACTCAACAAGAGATCCTAGTAGATTCCCCTTCGCAAATAGGAGAATTATTTGTTAAATACTATGAAGAACTTTACACTAGCAAGTTAGCATATAATGGGCAAGAGATAAGAAGTTATCTCCAAAATATTAAGCTCCCTAGAATTAGTGAAGAAGAGGCTGTAGATCTGGATGCCCCGCTGCGGATTGAGGAGGTTTTGGAGGCAATAAAATCTATGCCGGGAGGGAAGGCACCGGGTCTGGATGGGATCCCGTCTGAAATATATAAAGAATATAGTGAAGTATTGGCACCTCTGCTCTTTGATACTTTGAGAGACAGCTTTGAGAAAGGCTGTTTGCCAAACAGTATGACTGAAGCTAAGATCATATTGATTCTGAAGTCCGATAAGAACCCTGAAATGATAGACTCATATAGACCGATTTCCCTTATTTCATGCGAGGCGAAAGTGGCGGCAAAAGTACTTTCCAATAGATTAAAAAGGGTTATTAATAAAATAATCCACCCTGATCAAGCAGGGTTTATGCCAGGCAAAGATACTAGTATCAATATTCGTAGGCTTCAATCACACTTACAGTTAACAAAATCCAAAGAGGATCATGGGGCGGTCGTGGCACTAGATGCCATTAAGGCCTTCGATTCTATAGAGTGGCAATACCTGTGGGAAGTACTGAGTGCGTTCGGTTTTGGCCCTATGTTTATAAGATGGGTCCAGCTATTATACCGCAATCCCACAGCTCGGATTGCGGTGAATGGATGGACATCAGGACCATTTAGTTTAACCAGAGGGACACGGCAGGGTTGTCCACTTTCGCCATCCCTGTTTGCACTTGCAGTTGAGCCCATAGCCTGCTTGATCAGACAATGTCCCGTGGAGATAGGGTTTAAAATAAAAGGGAAAGTGGAGAGAATAGCATTGTATGCGGATGATCTCTTGATATTTTTAAAAAATTATGACAGATCTCTCCCGATAATATTAAAACTGATTGAAGAATTTGGGGATTATACGGGCTTCAGAATCAATTGGTCGAAATCTAATGCTCTGTTGGTGGACGGGGAGGATAATGGCTCCCGACATACAACTTCACAATTAAAAGTGGTCTCTAACTTTAAATATCTGGGTATTTTGATGTCAGCTGATCCAAATGACTATGTTAGGTTGAATATATCCCCTTTTATAGACTGGCTAAAAAAGAAAATCAAAGTGTGGAGGAGGCTTCCCCTTCTGCTTACCGGTAGGATTAATTTAGTAAAAATGATTATTCTCCCTAAGATAATGTATACGTTACAGCATTCACCGATTTATCTTTCCGGTACAATTTTCAGGAAGGTGAATAGTTTGATAGGCCCCTTTTTATGGGGCAACGCACGGCCTAAGATCAAATTAACTGATCTGATGAGATCTAAAAACCAAGGTGGCCTGGCGCTGCCCGACTTAAGGTGCTATTATCTAGCGGGTCAGCTGGCGCATCTGAAAGCATGGGTAGGTGAGGAGGATAGTATTGGTCATTTAACAGAAAGTTTGGTGGATACGACTACCCCCAACATCCCCCCGAAATTTAGATTAATACAGTGTAAGAACTGCCCGAATGACCCTCCATTAATTAGACAGGCTATCAATGTATGGAAGGAAGCTGAGCGGATATTAAAAACGAACTTTGTAGACATAGAGTATAGAATTGTCGATTTCATAACAACTAAGGAGGCGAGTGCCTTACAGATAGTGGGAGTATGGCATCCCTACTCTATTAAATATCTATCTCAGCTGTATGGGCCAGAAGGGATTAAAACCTTTCAAGAGTTAAAGAGGGAATATGACCTCCCAAATAGCCATCTGTTTCGTTATCTACAGTTGAAAAGTGTAGTTGTAACAAATATGGGCAAGAGAATACCCAGATTTGATGAATCTGGTATTAAGAAAATACTTGGAGCCTCCAATACAAAGAGACTGGTATCTAGGTTATATGCCTTGCTGCAGGAGTATAAATATCAAGATGAGCTGAGTATTTTGAAATCGAAGTGGGAAAATGATATAGGGATGCTAACCGATTTGGAATGGGCAAGGGCAAGAGCGGTTGGGAGCAAGGCCACAAACTCATTGCGAGTTCAACAAACTCAATTATTCATCTTACATAGGAGTTATATGACCCCAGTGAGAATGGCCAAGTTTGGGGGAAGAACCTTGGACGTCTGTCCGAAATGCAATAGTTCATCTGGCACCTTTTTGCACTTGTTATGGGAATGTAAGGTAGTTAAGCAATTTTGGGATAAGATTATAAAAGCACTACTCGATATGGGAATCTCTGGAGATGTGTTGGATGTTAAGTGTTGTTTGTTGGGCATTGTGGGGGGAACGTTGAGCAAATACGAGAAACAATATATAATAAACCTTATGGCAATAGCAAAAGTTATCCTGGGTAAACACTGGATGGCTAACACTGTACCACAATTTATTGAATGGAGAGCACGAGTTAACTTTATTGTGAAGCAAGAAATGAAAATTGCTCAAATACGACACACAGTAGATAAGGTTGGGTTAACGTGGAATCGTTGGACACAGTCACAACTTTATGATAGTAATGGTTAAGATAAGTATAAGCACTAGATTAACATTATATGGTTAAATTTGCACGAGGAGTGGAGATATGTTATGCACAGTTTATTGGACAGACGGATGAACATAGTAGTCTACTATACACTGTTAAAATTGTTGTAATAAGATAGTTGGCTGAATTTTATTCTTCTTATTCATTCCTCCCTTGGTCTTCCCTTTACTGCTAAACTTTGTATCCCTATTTTCTTCATCTCTTTCGAGAAAAAGTGACCAATTGTGGCTATAGGACTATGTATCACTCTTTAGTGACATAAGAGGGGAGGGGTGGAATTGATATGGAAAAAAGAGTCTAACGAGGAGGGGAGCCTCCTATTGTTTTTAAGGCCTGCTTATACTCTGTATTCTCCCTTGTCTGCTAAACTTAGTATCCCTATGATTTCTTTCTTGCTTGGCAAATTTAAGCTCTGTTATTATAGACGCTCAGCAGTAATTCTCAGCTAGCTAGTGAAAGGTAATTGGAGGTATATCCTATGCAAGTTTGGAATTGGTAGGACAAAACGAAATTGGTGTGTACTCTGCCTAGTATATTTAAAGTTGCACTCAGAGGCGAAGATGGTAGGCAATGGCCTACTCGTATCTCTATTTATCTTGTGCTCTATGTTTCCCTTATCTTCTAAACTTTGTATCCCTATCTTTTCACTTTTCTGTAAAACAAAGCAGTGGGAGGTGCAGTTGTAAGAAGAGCTAACGTATAGAAATGCGGTGGAAAAGTTTATAATGGACTGTAAGATGCATAAACTGTAATAATCACATATTGTATTGTGATCACAATTGGTTGATGTTTTGCCCCCGCATAGCGAATAATAAATAACTTTATGAAGTAAAACTGATTGAATACTGAAGGTACTGGCCCACACCTTGGTTGTCAATGTATGTTAGATGTTTTTCTTTTATGTCTATGTTATGCTTGTGAAAATTGAATAAAGATTTTGAAGTAAAAAAAAAAAAAAAAAAAAAAAAAAAAAAAAAAAAAAAAAAAAAAAAAAAAAAAAAAAAAAAAAAAAAAAACACACCAGCGACAACTGCCCTGTTGGCCCCAGTGACCTGGTGCGGAGAACACTGCACCCCTACTTATTGTGTTGGGCCACAGTTCCACCAGCATTGCCATAAAGGAGCTTTCCCCTTTCCCTGTTATTTGCTTCAAGTGCCCATATTGTGCCGGAGCACTGGACACAAGTACCCTGGATTACCAATCTAGCTTTAGGTTTATTTCCAATACGGTGCACCTAGGCCACATGGTACCTAGGATTGATCATTGAACTGCAGTTCAGGGACTTATTCTGTCGTGTATGGACACGTTTGGTTATGTATGCAAGTATCAGTTGCTGCATCTTACTGTCAATTGTTGGGAAACCTATTACATGTTCTTTTGATGGTTTGCATTGTTTACACTAAAGTCATATTGCCTGGTGATCTCAGTAACGCAGCATACCGTGTGAACTGCGGCCTACAAGTGTCACAGGTGGCCCCAGTGCACACGATATCCTCTTTGGGGAATATTCGCATTCTTTTGCCATTCATTGAAATTGTTGTGTGAGTCAGGTCATTCCTTGGTGGCAGTATATTGTGTGAGGTGCGGCCTATGGTGCCACAGTGGCCCCATTGCGCACAATATCAGGCAGACGGAGTATTCTTTAAATCTTTATTCATAATCTACCCATTGTCTTTGTTTCTCTTGAATAGTACTGCATTGTATTATTGCATTGTTTAATCATATTTTCCATAACGGTGATCTACGGTCCTCCTTGCTGCAAAATAAATTATTTTGATCACCGTCCTAACGTGTAGTGACCACTCTGTGGGGTGTTCTTGGGGGTATTGTCTCCTTGGGGTGCCTTTGTCCCTCCGCCCTCTGAATTGCAGGCGAGTGAAACAGGCAGGTCGCAGACGAGCAGTGCCGGAAAGAAGACCCGGAACTTCAGGTACCGTAACCATAGTCTGACAGCATCACATCCCCATGCGTTAAGGCGGGGGATAGCGCTTCCCCTGATCTATCACACCCAAGATGCAGTGCGGGGCAGGGGGATTAGCGCACGTACGTTATTCTGTGTGTGTGCCTTCCTTAATGTTTTAATATTCCTTGTGGCCACGCGCTCCTCCTGTTTCCCCCTGTTCATATCGCCAGAATTTTATGGCGCTGCGGGACCCCTCCATCATGACTACAGTGGGTAGCATGGGAAAGCACAGAGCAAAAAGAGCTGAACATAATGCAAGTAGTGATTGTTATCTGGATGGCTGAAAGACAATATACAGGTTGACTGTCAATAAGTCTACACCAAAAGATAGACATGCACAAGGATGACATGGAGAAAAGCTCCGCACAAACAATGTCGACGCTGTGTGATCAGCACATCAAAAGGACGACATATTGTTTTTTATTTTCCCTTTTAGTTTTTCATACTTTACCATCCACATGAGCTCCACTTAGCCTGAAGCATAATGAAGGAAGTGTTTACTTGTCGATGGAATCATTCCTTATGTTGGCCTATTCATGCGTTGACCTTTTTCCTACTCGATTTACTACGATCCGTTGAAGGACTACTAACAGTACCCAGAATCTCCCTGAATTCATCTGGGGGTCGAGCTTTCAACTTTGTTGCTCCAACGTAATGGAGCTCTCTTCCTCGCACAGTGCGAGAAGCACCCACTGTAGTATCCTTTAAAAATAGACTAAAGACTTTTCTATTTACTCAAGCATTTTACTGATATCTACTGTTAAGCTTGTTGTAAAGCACTTTGGGGCAGATGTATTAAGCCCGTCGAAGAGTAAACTGGAGATAAACTGGAAGGAGTTAACGCACCAGCCAATCGGCTGTGTTTAAAATATGACAGTTGGGAATTGATTGGCTGGTGCATTATCTCCATCCACTTTATCTCCAGTTTATCTCTTCGACAGGGTTAATACATCTGCCCCATTGAGTCCTATTGGGAGAAAAGTGCTATATAAATATCATTATTATTATTATTTTTCCATGTCAACTTTTCGCTTATGTTGACCTTTTGTCAATGTCAACATTGTGCATGTCAGCTTTTTGGTGTCGACCTACTGATGTGTTGATCTATTCTAGACATTCTGTGTGCTGATCCACACCCATAGAGATTGGACATTGATGTGCTCTTTGCTAACAATCAAGGAATTCTCCCTAACTCCTGTTAATACAGGTTGAGTATCCCATATCCAAAATGCTCGGGACCAGGAAAATTTTGGATAACGGATTATTCCGTATTTTGGAATATTTTAATATTTCAATGATGTATTTTGAAGTATCTTGCATTTATGCTGTATAAACACATAAAATAAACACAAATATATTTTATTACCACATAAAATACACACAAATATATTTTATTTGTTCAAAAAACAAGGTTTCAAAACATGAAACAAAATTTGTGTCCTATCTCAGGTACTGAATTTGAATGCCAAGCAATCATTGTCTTGCACATATATAGTGCCAGTTACATATCATGTCCTCTGTACTGCTGTTACATATGTCCCCAGTGAGTTTTTAGCAAAACAAAATTTTTTTTTCCACTTTCTGGAAAGTATGGTTTTCGGAATAATTCGGATAACGGATATTCGGATACGGGATACTCAACCTGTAGATTGTTTCCTACTCTCACGCAACATTGTGCAGCAGTAATCCAAATGATGATTAGGAAAACTCACATTGTCAAGCACCCAGACTTTTGCTTCAGTTCAGCCTCCTGGTTGGCTGTATTATTGCAGGCGTTTTCTTACGCATGCCTTACCCATGATGAAGTATTGCTTACTACCGTAATTGATTGATTACGATTTTTCTTTTGTAAACTGTGAGACGTTAAAAATTTACCTCAGTTATTATACTTTTACCAGTCCTTGCTTTGATCTTGAACTTTGCATCCATTGATTTACCAGTTTTGTGTCAATGAGGCACATTAAATATTATAAATAGCCCTATGTCTATTTTCATAACTGCCATAACAATATTAATCATATAGAGAAATAAGGAGAGCCACACCACTTGCCATTAAGTTCCAGCCTGTGGGAATTGGTGTGGCTCCCCTATTTGAACTTTGGGCCGCAGTGCAGTCCCACCTCTGGAGCTGCCACTGATAGCAACTGATCAATAAAGTTATGGATCATTCTATATTACCTTATATACAGTATGCGAGGATACTTTCTGGGTATGATACATGACCTGACAATATGCTCCTTTTTATTTCCATATTTTCAGTCTTTCTGCTAACAATACTTTATCATTAATGAAAACCTTCTGATATACAGTATGAGCTTAGATTTCTGCTCTGTATATTCAAATATTCCTATGTATGTAATCTAAGGACGTGTCCTGTATCCACATGTGCTCACCTCATGTTAGTGGATATTATTGGGGTGTAACAGGCAACTCCACATGTACAGCTCAGCAACCTGTGCCAAGAGAGCCAGATGGTGTTGTAAAAGGGATCCTCTTCTGACCGTACGAGGTAGGGTTGGCAGGAAGCAAGTAATGAATGTGTGATTCAAAAAGTTTCTGGAATGATGGGAGCCAGGGGACATGAAATGGTCAGAGCAATAAAATGCAGGAGCCATTTGTGGCACATCCAGTAAACCATATCATCCTGTTTGTAAATGACATTTCTATTTAAGAGACTGTTCACTACTACCTCCTATGCCTATCCTAGCAGCGAATGTGTCTACGTTGTCCACGACTAGATTATTGCCTTGTGTATAGTTTGCAGCTTTTCACAGTGTTTTTTTTTTTTGCCCACTCCCACTACTAAGATAGAGTATGCTTAATCAGTGGCGTAACTAGCTTTTGGGCGCCCCCCCCGCCGTTAAAGGGAGGGCGCCCACCCACGCACCCCGCCGCACCAACCCCCGCCCGCCCCGCCGCACCAACCCTCGCCCGCCGCACCAACCCCCGCCTCGCCGCCCATTCAATCCCCCCCCCAGTCTTACCTGGCTACGCTCAGTACGCGCTGGTCCCGGCTCCCTTCTTCTGCTATGAGGACCACCACAAAATGTCTGCCCCCATGCAGCAGACAGTTTCAGAGAACTATCTGCTACATGGGGGCGGACATTTTGTTGTGGTCCTCATAGCAGAAGAAGGGAGCCGGGACCAGCGCGTACTGAAGACTGACAGGTAAGACTGTGGGGGATGGCGGCGGGGCAGCGGGGTGTAACTATAGCACTGCAGCCCCCGGCGCCCGCACATGCACAGCGCCCCCCCCCGCGGTCGCGGGGGCTGCGGTGCTATAGTTACGCCCCTGTGCTTAATATAGAAGTAGGACAGACCCAGTCATCAGTGGATGAAAGCATTGGGGACTAACAAAGATCACCTTGAAAACAGTACAAAGTACACATAACATTTAATGGTTGTTATGATGGATAGAAGTGTTTTGAAATAGAACATTTTCAGATGTATTTATTAATGGCTCTTATACAAGAATTGATTTCAATTTTAATTGTGTTACACACAAAATTCTACATTTAATATTACATAAAGCAATTGTATTAGTAGGATTATGGGTGACAGTGCAGTCACATTCTAAGGCAGGGGTGTCCAAACTTTTGCAAAGAGGGCCAGATTTGGTGAGGTGAAAATGTGTGGGGGCCGACAATTCAGCCTGAACCATGAATCACATCAGAAGACTAAACAAATAACTTGTCTTACCTGCTGTAGTGTGAAGGGTGATACTGAGATCTTGACTGCCGTAAATAGTACAGGTCTGCTCCTCTCTTCTCTGTATGTCCCCCACTCTGGCCCCATTCAATCTATTTCCCCCAGCCTGCTCCCCCCCCTTCTCTGCATGTCCCCCACTCTGCCCCCTTTCAGTGTATTTCCCCCCAGCCTGCTCCCCGCATGACCCCCACTTGCCCTATTCATTGTATTTGCCCCTGCCTGCTCCCTGCATGTCCTCCTTTCTGCCTTCATTCAATCTATTTCCCCCAGCCTGCTCCCCCTTCTCTGCCCCCATTCAGTGTATTTAGCCCAGCTTGCTCCCCCCTTCTCTGCATGTCCTTCACTCTGCCCTTCAGTGTATTTCCGCCAGCCTGCTTTCTGCATGAACCCCACTATGCCCCCATTCAGTGTATTTCTCCCAGCCTGCTCCCCCCTTATCTGCATGTCCCCCACTCTGCCCCATTCAGTGTATTTCCTCCAGCCTGCTCCTCCCTTCTCTGTATGTCCCCCACTCTGGCCCCATTCAATCTATTTCACCCAGCCTGCCCCCCTTCTCTGCATGTCCCCCACTCTGCCCCCTTTCAGTGTATTTCCCCCAGCCTGCTCTCTGCATGTCCCCCACTCTGCCCCCATTCAGTGTATTTCCCTTAGCCTGCTCCTTCACCGTATATTCCCCCTGCATGACCCTCCTTCTCTTTATGGCCCCTTCTGTAAGCCACAGGATGTAGAGGCCAAGCAGGCACCACAAGGAGAGGAGACAGATGCCTGTGTTCCCTGCTCCCACCGTCTCCCTCCTCTGCTGAGCCTGCTCTGCACGCTTCTCCTTTATCCCGGGATACTGTGATTGCGAGCAGGCAGAGAGATTTCAGACAGAAGATGGACTGGACCCCGGGTGGGGGACGGGTGTTGGACATATACACACATGAAGATGCCGAACAGTGGCTGCCGAAAACCCTCTCACCGCTGCACACAAGGCTAGCTGTAGGCTCCGCCTCTACAGTCCCGCGCTGTGAGTCCTGCTTCTAATGCTCAGCCTGCTTCCAGCTGGAGGCTGCGGGCCACTTAAAGTGACATCACGGGCCGCAATTGGCCCACGGTCCGGACTTTTGACATGCCTCTTCTAAGGCATGAGATGCAATACTGTCTCTTTGTGCCCAATTCTGACCTGTTAGCTAGGCTGCAATTTTTTAAAAAGGACAAAACCATGCTGCACTGCCGGTGGGGCAGATGTAACGTGCAGAGAGTTAGATTTGGGTGGGGTGTGTTCAAACTGAAATCTAAATTGCAGTGTGAGAATAAAGCACCCAGTATTTACCCTGCACAGAAACAAAATAGCTCCCCCAAATCGAACTCTCTCTGAGCATGTTACATCTGCCCCACCTGCAGTGCAGCATGGTTTTGTCAATCTGCAAAAATTGCAGCTCTGCTAACCGTTCTGAATCAGGCCCTTTATGTCAATGTTTTCTTTTCCATGTGGACCTGCCAATTCAGGCACTGTTCTTCTCAGTCAGTCTGTGAAACCTTACACCACTCAAGAGGGATCAATTACCTCACCCATCTCTGTGTAATTATTTTTGTTTTTGATTGGGGGGGGGTTGTTTCTTTGCAATGAGTAATTAAAGCACATTTTGTAATTTCTGTTTTGCACTGAGTGAGTTACCACGTTATGGTGTGTGTGACTTGAGAGCACCATTCTCTACACTGAATGTGAGCCTAGGTTCTCTTCTTTCCACTGGAGACAAGATTTTTCAAGGTGGGATATGTCTTTCATTTGTCATTCTCCCCAGGGTCATTAAAAGCATGATGCTGAGCCCTGCTGTTTGTGGAGCCTTGGATGTTGTGGTCTGTGAGCCTAATTATATATAACTTGGCTTCTGAAATAACGAATTGCTATCATTTTTAATGAACCAAATATGCATCCATTGGAGATATGCATTGTTTTTCCCCTGTGTTTTTTCACTATTTCAAAAACAACTACTTCAGTTTGTGTAAAAATAAGACTTTTCTCTGTTCTCAGTATATCTTGACCATGAAAATATGTGTAACATGTCTGGGTGCAGGGACTGCTATTAGTGCTGTGTACTGTAGCAGACAATGTATGTCGTTATCAACAGCTCTGATGGTTAAATAAATTTGGTTAAGGCCCATACACACTGGTCGACTTTGAGCTGAAAGTCGCTCAAAACAGCAGGTTTGAGCGGCTTTCGGCTCAAAGCCGTCCAGTGTGTATGGCCCGTCGATGAGTGGTGAGCGCTGCTGCGCGCTCCTGCAACATCGCTGGGAAAGACATTCATCTGCTGGTTATACTAGCAGATGAGCAGCTTTCAGGACGGCTTTGCATAGCGCTGCGCAATGCTATGCCGTCCTCCTCCCTCCTTCGGCGCCAGGCAGGGGGAAAGCCGCTCAGTGTGTATGGACCTTTAGAATGTCAAAAACAATCCATGAACCATTATGGCTGAATTCACACGTGAGCAGCATCTCTATTCCACGCTATTGACCTTTCTTTCCAGAGAGCGGTTACATGTTTCCAGATGGTCGCTAGTTTCAGTAATATTAGTAAGATGCATACAGTACTGTAAACATAAGTGTGTGTGTGTTTACATATAAT
>NC_139220.1:181637357-181790335 GCF_055691185.1 Crinia signifera
TGCATTTACTGCAGTGTATTGTGCGAAGTGCGGCCTATGGTGCCACAGTGACCCCATCGCGCACAATATCATAAGGGAGAATTGTCTTTTTCATAAACTGCCAATTGTTATCATTGTTATTGCATTGTTTCGTCATTTTCATAGCGGTGATTCACAGTCCTTTTCGCTTCAAAAATAAATCCTTTTTGATCACCGTCCTCACGTGTGGTGACCATTCTGTTTGGTTGTGTTGGGTATTGTCTTCCCATGGTGCCTTTGTCCCTCCGCCCTCTGAATTGCAGGCAAGTGAAGCAGTCAGGTAGCAGCCAAGCAGTACCGAGAGGAGAACAGGAACATCAGGTAACGGTCACACACCTGCACGTAGTCTGACAACATCACATTTGGCGTCCGCGAACAGGATTCAGCGATGTCAGACTCAGACCAAGCAGAAGCTCCCACATTGACCAGAAGGAGGAGACGACTTCCTGCATCACCTGGAGAAGGAAATCCAGTGTCAATGACGGCGGCACCAATCACCATGCCATACTATTATGGCGCGCCCTGGGTACCGACTTATTCGGGAAACAACACCCCGGGGACGCAAACGCTGAAAGAATTCAAAAACCGGATACTCTCCATGACACAGCTGTACCGGCTCAGCAACGAACAAGCGATTGAAATACTGGTGGGGCAACTGAGAGGCCCAGCACTACGTGAAGTAAGAACGTGGGAGGCCGACGAAAAGGAAACGGTGGAGCAAATTTTTGAAAAGCTGCAAGAGATCTTTGAATCAAAGACAATAGCAGATTTGAAGAGCCGCCTGTACTCGAGAAAACAGCGACCGAATGAACCACTGCGGGAGTATGCACTAAGCTTACAGGAAGCCATGAAGGCCATACAGTTGAGAGAAAAGAAACCAAAGGAACAAGTGGATGAAACACTAACCAACCTGTTCATCGAAGGAGCGCAGGAGGAGGCAGTCAAGTCCCAATTGCGCATGTGGAGACGACAACAACCTGACAGCACCTTCGCCAAATTTAAGGAAACTGTCCTACAAATCCTGGGCCTGAACCAGAGTGGTCGGGATGAAGAGGAGGACTCAGCGGAAGGGGAAGCTTGCCACCAGGCCTCAAAAGGGCAAATTGCAGACACCCTATGCCTGAGCAGAGCAGTCACCCAACAGACACAAGCCCCCATGGAACCGGGCCCACTGGAAGTGCTAACCCGTCAGATGTCTGAATTAACGTGTAATATGACGCGCATGGCGCAAAAGTTGGAAGACCTAGACAAAAATCAAGGCAGAAACCGACGCAGAAAATGGCGTCAAGACCATGACACAAGGAACCGTCCGTGGCGGGAGGTGACCCGAGAATCGAACCGACGACCCACCGACAAGTATGATCTACAAGGCCAACCGATTTACAGAAGGTGCCACCAGCGTGGGCACATTGAGAGGTACTGCCCAAACGCCACCTCCAGACAAGAGGATCCCGAGGCAAGAGACAGACTCTCAAGAGAAGCCCCAAAAACAATAGTGCAGAACCAAGTCCAAGTGAATGTGCCATCCGACGCTGTGGATTGGCGAATCAGAACAAGAAAGTTAACAGGCCAAGTGATGTGGTTTGACGTAGCACGTGGCTATGGTATTATCCGAAGGACAGATAATGGGAGAACCGTATATGTCCACTATACAGGCATCCAGAAGACCCATCGGAATGAATGCTTCCGGACCCTAGCAAATGGAGAGTGGGTCGAATTTGAAATGGCAAGTGGAAGGAGAGGCGTCAAGGCCATTAACGTGACAGGCCCCGGTGGTGCTGCGGTAAGAGGCAACAGAGACACAGGCCAGAGTGAACGCAGACGCTTCACGCATCACTGTGATAACCCACACAGCCACCGGCCATATGGTCAGCAGAACCAAAGGGAAAGAAGACTACAGGAAGGTCTTGGCGAGACTGACAGGCCTAACACGAATTCACCGCGACCTGAGCAGATGCCCAGACCACCAGAACCTAAAGTCCCCAGGAAGAGGGAATGGCTGGAAACGAGCCAGAGACCAGTTGTGATGACTCAGAGCGAAGCAGAGCAGCAGTGCATGGAAGGTGTGGTTAGGCCACAATTTTCTCCAGAGCAGAAGCGTGCTGCTACACAGGGAATGGAAGATGCAGATAACGGAGAAGCCAACCCTCGACTGACAGATGTTGAAGCAACAGACCGAGGAAAGGGCAGTGAAACCGTGCATCACGTGGCAGCGGAAGAAAGGATGGACCGCATGGAACCGAAGGGCTCAGAACCCATTATGCCACTGTCTAAACCCAATGTCCCTACAGAGAAGTCAAAGGAAGTCGAGAAGGCCGAAGCCCAGTCTAAGGAAGAGAGGCCTGGAAGCGAGTATGAGTACACAACGATTTCGAGTGAAAAATTCCTATTCTTGATGCAACAGGCCATCAACAGGTCCAAGAAAAGGCAGAGAGAGGAAGCACGTGCTCATTGCCGACCGCACGCAGTGATTTAAGGTGCAGTCGAAGAACACTGCTGAGGAACAGGAGAAAAGACTTGCCTGAGGCGGAGGAGCAGGGAACCCGGGGGGGACATGCCTCTGCACAACCCAGGCCCCATAGTTAACAGGTTTTTACACGGCTGAGGTAACCAGCCCTGAATGTAATTGTAAATGCTTTAATGTATAGATGTAAGGCAGAAATGTAGAAATGTTTTGCAGTTTATAGGTAATGTTACCTTGAAATGCTTTGTTCTTTAACAAGAGACTGTACCAGGACTTTAGTTGTCTCCGACATAATGCCCGCGGACTGGCATTCTTTCAGCGGGGAAGCATGTGGCATCCCAGAATTGGGCTACCCCCTTTTTGGTGCCACAGAATCATTGGTGGCCAGGGCTGCCTAAAAATACACAGGATTTCGGGGGGTTGCTAGGCAACCACCCCGCAGCAGCAAGGAGGACAGCAGGGACTTTTGGACCCAGCAAGGTGCTGGGAGAAGCAGGAAGTTAGAGACCTGCCTGTTGCTGGGCAGATTGGAGTGTAACCAGTTTGCTGTGAGCAGTGAGAGGAACCAGGAAGGCAGTCAGTGAGAAGTGTGCCTGAGAGTAAGGAGTAAGCAGCGCGTTACGCTGGGCGTGCTGAGGAGAGTGGTGAATAGTGGAGCAGAGGCAGGACAGAGCAGCCAGAGAGACCTCTGCAGCAGCTTCCCAGTGGTGATTGATGGTTGGGAGAGAGGGAGAGAGAGCCTGCAGCCCACACTTGTGTAGAGGCGTCCCCGCACAGCAGGACACCCACAGATCCTGAGTGTCCCCAGAAAGCCCTGACAGGAGTCAGCAACAGATGTGCAGGTACCCTGACAACACCCCACATACCAGTTACCCATCTCACCTTCCCCAATGGCCTTGTGGCCTGTCCTCTTTTTCTGCCACAAGTTAACCCAGCACAGTGCCATTTTAGCCTGAGGCACGGCCCGGCATACAGGGACTGCCTTTACCCTCACCCTTCCTTACTTGGAACCGGATAACCCATTTATTCAACCAAGTGCCTTTGACTAGCCAGAACCCGGACCCAGGCCTTTTCTTCAGCAAAGTCCCTTTTCAATGCTGGCATTGTGCCAAAATTACAGACACCTCTTTTGCCTTGGATTACAAATCCCATTACTAGCTGTTTAAAAGACACGGTGCACCTAGGCCAAACAGGTACCTTATTTCTGGAAATACTGTAACTGCGCAGTTCAGGGACTCGCTCTTTTTAGCCTGGACACTTATGGTTATTTATGCAAGGTATAAGTACTGCATACTATGTTCATTCATGTGAAAGCTATTGCATGTCTTGTTTGATGATTTGAATTGGTTACACGACAGTATACCGTGCGAATTGCGGCCTGCAGGTGTTACAGGTGGCCCCATCGCGCACGATATCTTCTTTATAGAATATCTTTATTCTTTCATCTCTAATTGAATTTATTGTTTAACAGTGTATTGCATTTACTGCAGTGTATTGTGCGAAGTGCGGCCTATGGTGCCACAGTGACCCCATCGCGCACAATATCATAAGGGAGAATTGTCTTTTTCATAAACTGCCAATTGTTATCATTGTTATTGCATTGTTTCGTCATTTTCATAGCGGTGATTCACAGTCCTTTTCGCTTCAAAAATAAATCCTTTTTGATCACCGTCCTCACGTGTGGTGACCATTCTGTTTGGTTGTGTTGGGTATTGTCTTCCCATGGTGCCTTTGTCCCTCCGCCCTCTGAATTGCAGGCAAGTGAAGCAGTCAGGTAGCAGCCAAGCAGTACCGAGAGGAGAACAGGAACATCAGGTAACGGTCACACACCTGCACGTAGTCTGACAACATCACATGTAGACCACACAGCGATTTAAATGTGCGGCACCACCAGTCTGAATCCCACAGCGATTAATAACCTGCATGCAGGTTTTTAATCGGTTGGGGCCAGTGTTCTCGAGAACACTGATCCTGACGCCTTGCTCAGCACACAGCGCTGTGTGCTGAGAGAGACCGAGCATTCTGAGCGAAGTCTGCCCATAAGTTATGGCAGGGGAGCATAGCCTTGTTTGTTAAAAGGGTATGCACTCCGCCTAATGATGTATATCCGTTCAAGGATCAAGGTGGGATAAAGTACACATTTGACAGTCCTACAGTAAAACTTAACTTGCTTAAACACGAAGAGCATATACAAGTAGTGAGCAACTTGCATTTAAGCAATACCTATGAAAATTGTTCCACATTGGGCCTACACAGGTAGCGATTTTAGGGGCATTTTCTAAGGCCACAAGTTTTTTGCAGCGCTGTACAAAGGAACCGTACAGGGAGACAAACTTAACATTACAGTAAATGAAAAACAAAATGGAGTACAGGTAAAATGAATGCCACAATTCAATACACATTGCGGCTTAAATGGGAACGCACATGGGGAGATTTTGGCTAGTGGACAATTTTGACTAAGCAGTTTTGAGAGACTGGCTAGATGCACTGGAGATTTTGACTAAGCGATTTTGTCACATTGAAGTACAGTAATGATAGTGTATGATCTAGTCAAAATTGCCTTGCCTGCACAGTCAATCTAAGCTAATCAATCTATGCTAGACAATATTGACTAAGCAGGAGAAAAATAGGGAGATTTTGGCTAACCTTCTAGGAGATTTTGACTAGTCAAAATCTCTTGCCAAAATCCCACTGTCTGTATACACCTTATGCAGTGAGGACCAATGTGCTACTAGGGGCTGGTGGCCAAAGATGGAAATGAGTGTTTGGTATTGGAGAGCTGTTAGTGAAATGTTAAGAGAAGAGGGTTTTGACAACAGGACGGAAGAGGGCCCTGCTTTGAAGAGCTTACAAGCTGTCCCAAAAGTCTGGATTCCCCTGTGTTGCAATTGGCTTAAAAAATGCCTAAATGGGTTCTATGTAGTGCATCAGTAGTTTCTGGGTTTTTTGTTTATCCATTATTACATTCCCAGTAATGAAAAAAATTAAATAGGCTTAACTTTGTCTTCTGTTATATTCCACGTTTTCCCACTATTGGAATTCATTAAGAGATTAATACTGTATTGTGGTTAAAATGTATTCTGTTTTCATTACACATGTTATTATAAGCATGTCTGTTTTTGGCCAGGCTGCCTCTGGGACATTTGTTACAGCTTTATCTCTTCCTGCTGATGTAATTACTAACATCTGTTTGTGGAATATGCTTGATTAGGTTTAGGTCATTTATGCCTTACCACAAATTGTCAAGTCTCTTATTTACAATATGTTTAGAGACAGTAATACCGCTTTCACACTGCCAAAACGTTTCAAAAACCGGTATTTTTAACCGGTATTTAAAACGGGTCTGAGCCTTCACATTGCAGTAGATTACCGTTTAAGTACCATTCACATCAGTCAACCCGTTTAATCCCCTGAACACGTTTCAAGGCAGAATGCAGGGGACAGCCTATCACAGGTCTGTAATCTGTTGTTTTTACTGAATACCGTTTCAGAGCCATTCTCACTGTATAAAAAACGACTCTGAAACGTGTAGGACTCTGCTTTTTAAACGTTTTGAAATACCGGTTATCTTTAACCGGTAAATCAACTCTGGCGCTTTCCCTCTGCAGCCTTAAACGTTTTGAAATGTAAAAAAAAAAAACAATATACCGTTTCCAAGCAAATGGTCAACTGTCATGTGCTCTCCATAACCATCCATAACCATGTTTTTGTTCCAACCAGCCGGATCTGAAGATAAATCTGCGTGTGTATGGCCACCTTAAGTCACTGGCTGTGTGGCATTTTTATGTTCTTTTTTGGTCTCTGTGAAACTCCTTTCACAGTTTAAAAGGCACTGGTAACGTAAGGTTAGTGTGTGCATGTGCTACAGAGAAGTACTGTTGTCAGCCTGATATAAATGGTTATACGTTGTAGCTGAGGCAGAGTGTATCTTATGTCACATGGTATATGTGTCAGCAGTATTATTGTGTGGCATTATCGTATGCTGCATAATGTGTATGGGTAATTACCATGTGCATTATGGACCTTATTCAGGCCTGTTTGCAGCGGCTGTTCGTTCACACAGGGATCAATGTTCGATGCATGCGCAGCCGCACTTCTGTGTATTCCCGGGCTGCGTGTGGCTACGGCTAACAAAATGTGCACGCACCCTACATTGTGGGGGGGGGGGGGGGTGTACACACCCATGGGAACGCCCAGAATTTCATGGGTGTTCCCATGAAAATTCATGTTGTTCCCATAGTAATCACCCAGTGATGTGGGCACCGGGGGTGGGCAGCTGATGTCACCAGATGTCAGCTGCCCGCCCATTTCCTCCTGAATGAGCACGCATATTTAAGTGACCGGAGAGTCACGCTACCATCAAAAGATGTGGGAGGGCTCCCCATGGCCTCCAAATGGATGTTTAAAACATCCATCCGCATGCCAGGGCGAACAAACACGCTGTGGCGAAGGGGGGAAGGTGGGGGCAGGTGTACCATCATTCAAAGGTTCATGAAGGGTGCAAAATCGCATCCGAGCGAGTCAACCAGAATAACCCTTATGTGTACTAGGGCATTACTAATGTGTGGTATGATTTGTAAGTGCCATTATATGTATAAGGTGCATTACTGTGTGGCATAATGTGTATAAAAGGCATTACTGTGTAACGCAGTGTGAATAAAGAGCAAGGTCTTTCAGTAATGAACAATACAGTACGGTCTAATGTGAATAAGGAGCATTGTGTCAGGGGCAGAACTAGCAGCAGTACTAGGGTGTAGTAACCAAAATCTAGCCTAGGGTATCAAATTAGCTAGTGCTGCCTCTGGATGCAATTCTGCATAGGTAAATATACCCACTATGCCCATTATTCTCTCTGCTTGCAATATGAGTGCAGGTGTGGCGTTTAACTGTGCATTACCCCATTATCTTTAAAATGCTTTACAATATGACCACCAGTACTGTGTGTCAAGTTTATTAATAAGAGTTTATGTAAAATAAATCTATTTACCGGAACTATTGGCCTCTGTCAAAACCATTGTCCCTTTACTGTTTTGTTATAAAGGAATCACCAGATCTCAGTCATGAGACCATGTCTGTGTTCATGGCTAACAAGGCGGGTTTCCTTATTGTTAATATCGGCAAAAATCTACATGTGTATAGTTTTAACTTTCTTCTTTCACTTCTTGCAGTCTTGTTTTTACTGTGTGCTGAATGTGCTAGCATTACATGCTATGCCACTATGGGGCACTGTTCAACCACTTATACTGTTTCTGATAGAGCTGTATAGGGAAATCCCTACTGGACAGCTCTGTCTGTGTAACATTATAATTAGTTTAATTACCCAGTCCAAAATGCTTAAAAAGAATTTTCAGTGTTTCAGGTTTAAATATGTCTATATGTGTGGCGTTTATCAACTACGACTATATGTATCTTTCGACCATACTGTTGTTTTTTTGTTTGGTTTGGTTTTACTTTTTTATTTTTTTATTTAATGTAATAAACATTTGCTTTGTTTATCTTTTAAGTGTAAAAATGTTAACACTTTCACAATTTTTAGTCTCTGTTTTTATAATCCATCTTTTGTTTATGTACTGCTATGTCCCCTACTATTACAATTACATGATACTTTCTTTTATCTCCCATTGGGGGTTTCTGCTGTTTTGGCATCTTTCGTATAATTATCTTCCTGTATTATTTAATAATGTTATTACAAACAGTAAATGGCTGCCAATATTCATTTCCGGGTTCATTTAGGCACATTTTTATAGTTCTTGCTTATCCTGACTGCGACTTCATCATGTTTTGCAATATAGCAGTGTTTAGAGGCTGGGTTCTACTGCTTACAAAGAGCAGGTTAATAAGTAACTGGAGTGTTTCTTTATAAACATGAGCAGTCAGGACCTTAGGTGTATTCAGCGTGCTTTCGTAATTCACAACAATGTTTTCGCTGTTTTGGTGTACACATGAGACAGGTATGTAGGTTACAGCAGAATCTAACGGCATTGGATCCTCTATTCATAACCTCATTAGTCATTACTGTATATGTTCTGAAATCCAGTTGGAATAATAGGGAATGACTGCTGCAGTGATAGTGTCAGCCACACCGGCATGCATTGCCGGCTACACCACCGTGGAGCTCTGACTGGTTAGTGAGGAGAGGAACAACTTATTGCACTTTCACCATGGACATATGGAAAAATCACTTTGCCAAGTATTTTATTTAAAAACTCCTCCATATTTACATAGCTATTAATCAGTCCGTTCTTTTAATGTAGCTTGTATTATTATTGTTGTTGTTTTTGTTTTGTTTTCCAGAAATTATGTCCATTATGATTATATGTAAAAAAGATGAATTCCCAAATAACCACTTTTCATCCTGTTTATAATCACATGTACTGTAAGAGGAATCTGTTTGTGCAAGTCCAGTAGCAAATTAGGGTTTATTTCTATTTGTATTACATTATCAGCCTTCCTCTCCTTTAAAGGGGTACATTTTACTAAGATGGGCGTTCTATTGAAGATGGGATGTTGCCCATAGCAACCAATCAGATAGAACAGCGGTTCCCAACCCGTGGTTTGTGTACCCCATTTGGTACACTGTGGACCTTTCGGGTATACTTTAAAACAAAGCCGGTAATGGCGGAGGAAGCCTCTCTTCAGCTTCCCCTCTGCACACAGCCGCTGGAGGAACTCTTCCGCCCAGGGCGGCTTACTCCTTTTACACTCCACTGGCAGCAAAATATAAGTAGGGTACACTAGGAGACTCTTTTGAAATGCACCAGCAGCTACTACTGGGCTCCTGACTCATGACACTCCTCCAAGCTGGAGGACTTCATCTGGACCTGTTTGCTAAATGGTAGATTGGTAAATATTTTAAATACAATGTGCTTTTCAGAGTATTGAACTACTGAGTATTTGTCTGAACGATAACAGGGGTTACATAGGAACAAACAGTCTGAACTTGATAAAGAGAGTTATCAGTGCTGCAGCTAAAATAAATGATTCATATATTTTATATTTAACACGAACTGTGGACAAAGTGATAATTATTTGGAGACTATCCAAGTCCCATGGGGGCAGTTACAATATAAATGAGTTTAAATCCACCTCCTTCACTAATATAGAGGTGGTTTAGGTTATTTGAGCATTAAAGAGTCGTTTGATTATTTGCTAACCTAAAAACTTTACTACCTAACAAAAACAGATGTATTTTGCATAGAGGGATGGGTAGGGGTGATTTATTACCCAAGGAGGTACTCCTAAATGAAAAGCCTAATCAAGGGGTACAGAAGAGATAAAAGTTTGGGAACCGCTGTTGTAGAAGATAATAGAATCTGATTGCAAAGGCAGAAGAGTTCACCTTCTTCCGCAGCATAGCAGTATACATTTAGATGGTTAGTTACAATACAATATTTTTGCACCAGTTGTTTGATCTAGCCAATAGTACTTTAGTTCAATGATGTAAGGAGCAAAACAATGAGTGCTGAAGGCATAATGTTAGTATATACAGTATGTACTGTAAGAGGCGTACAGAATTTAGGCAGTTCTCATATAGAGGGGTTTTAAATGCTCTGACGGCGGGTTATCGGCACATAGAAGTGCCGATAACTTGCCATCAGTATATACAATGAATCCTCAGCTGTTCCCTGAAGCGAGGTGTCAGCGGCGAGTGTGAGGACTCACTGCATTTGGGGATCCTCGCTGACCTAATCATTGAATATGGCAGGGGGGTTTACAGTGAGGATGGCTTATTTTTGCCAAGGAAAAGCCATCCTTTCCGTACAAACCCCCTTGCCAACATCATTGAATACTGCTAATAGATTGCACATACCATTAAACATAACTCCTTTCATAATTCCCATAAAAACCATAATTCCCCATCAGATTTTTCTCAGCTGCTTTTCTAATTGAATTCTACTTATTAGTAACCTTCCTTTGGGAATTGCTACGTCCCAGGGACTACCTATATTGGATGTACATGGGCCTCTGAGTCCCGGGGGGGCCCACACCATGCATGCTGCTCCCATTTTCCTAATATTTACCCTCTGGCATCCAGCGCCAGATGAACCGCTGCTGTAATCACCGGAAAAATGTTGCATCTGATGTTTTTCTGGCTGTCTGTGCATGGGCAGTAGGGTCTGAGCACTCTAATGCTCAGAGCCTACTGCTCTAAGCGCTGTGCCCAGCAGAGAGGAAGGGGCCTGACCAGAAATGGCTGCACACAGGCTTCCTCCTCTCTTAAAATACCCCTATTGCTAATATAACTGTTCTCTGGAAAGTTAGTCAGACTATAGGGACTATTTAGAAATAATTGCAATACATCTTTTTGGACAATATCATTACTATCATTACCAATTTTTCCTTAGTTTCCTTTCCTTGCTAAGCAGGCGATATGCTTTCAGGTGCAGGAGTTGATTTAACATTGTCTCTATGAAGTCCTTACAAGGCAGCCTGATCAGTTGTCCAGAAGATTGTCCAGCTCTGCACAACTTAGTCCTTAAATCCTATACACACTAGCCGATTAGAGCAAGCGCTTAATCGGCGGTGATGTTGGGCAATTTATATAGTGCAGTGACACTGAATTCAAGGCAGACGGGCACTTTGATGGGCTATAATGAATATAGCAGTGAAATAAAAAAAATGGGGGCAGGAAAGTGGGAGGAGTTACAGCTAGCTGCATGGGCTTATTGGACGAGATCCAGTTCCTCCCAGGTTTTGAGTGGAATAAGGATTTTGCTCATGCAATGCTATTGTCTGATGGAGTTCTATAAGATAAGCCTTTAAGAAAAAAGCATGAAAATGTTAAGCACTGTAGGGTGAAATGGTTTTTTTGCATTAATGGAGAAGATAATTGTGTGAACCCTTTCCCACATAGCTGGAATGCTTGAATCATGTGAAAATGTTAATTTCTGCATGATAAGTACAAATTTGTTTGCGAAGTAGACCATTTCATAGAACTATTGGCTCGGTGGCTCACTGCGCTCGCCACACACTATATAAAATCAACTCCATTCCAACATGGATAGTGGGGGCATGAGCGTACTAACTATAGTGGGCGCCTAACTAACATATAAGTACCCTATTGTGTATATTTTCTTATTTACCATGTTTTATGTCCTCTGTTTTCAGGAAGTTCTCCAATTGATTCAGAGTTTGGGGACACCTATCTGATTGTGAAGAGCATCATGGCTGAGCCAGACTACATTGAATCTGATAATCCAGAACTTATAAAGCCAATCAAATTAGTAAATCCAGTAAAAACTTCCAGAAACCACCAAGATCTACACAGAGAATTGTTAATGAACCAGAAAAGGTAATGATTTATAATACCGCTGAGCACCATTTTACATCAATTGTGTTTTGTGTTCATTATCATGTTTATTTAACCAAATTCAGACAAACCGCATAATCCTATCTAATTTAATATTCTCGATCCAATCAGCTGAGATGACCTGAAGAATGGTGTTTATTATGCAGTAGAGGAAAATGCAAATACTGAGATGTAATTACAATGTAAACAGATAGGATAATGCAATGCAAACATATATACAAGTAGGATGCAGAAACATGAACAAAGTGTGCAAACATTACTTAATCCTGTGTGCAGAGGATCGCCTACAGCTCGCATATATACCTGTCATCAGATCTCTGAGGTCAGATTAAAGGGTCAGTATCTTGTACCATCCTTTTCTATGCTGTGGGTGAGCACATGTGATGTCTGGTTGGCACCATGAGGGAAAGAAGAACATGGATGCCTCCAGTGAATTACTCATAGAAAAAGGGGACTAGTTTTTTATGTTTTATTAGCACTTTTTTTTATACTATTCAGGCAAAAATAATAGTAACAATAGTTTACATCTATTCAAATAAACTGTACTTCATACCCCTTTCACATTGCAAAAATAACCCGGGTCTATCCCGGGTTGTTGCCTGGACGACCCGGGTCTCTGTGCGATGTGAAAGGGTCTTTTTAAAAAAAAAAATCCAGGTCCAGCAACCCAGCATTTCGACCCAAGCTAATCTTTGGTCGGACCTGGGTTGCTGTGCAGTGTGAACAAGTCGAATGACCCAGCTCACGTTTACACTATGGAGGAAGCTGCGCTCCAAGTGCTGCCTCTTCTCCTGCCACCAATGAAGCACCAATGCTCCACCCCCTTTCTGACATCAGCGACCTGACCTGGGTCACTGTGGGGAACTAACATTGCAAATGCCAGGTCTCTCCTGGGATGGGCCAATGTCCAAATCCTGGGAGCTACCCGGCATTTACAATGTGAAAGGGATATTAGCCAGTGCCAAAAAATAAATAAATAGAATCAATCAAAAAGATTGAGGGCAAATTAGTAAAAGGTGTAGTAGGTCATAACCCAATAAATTGGTCATTCAGGCAAGCTGTTTAAATCAAACCGATTTAATCATGCTGACTGACCAGTTTCATTCGTTTTCTGGCATTTGGTGCAAATTGATAATGGTCATTTGTTCCCATACATTACCAGGTTTTCATTCCAACCAGCCAGCCAGCTAATTGGATGCTAGGAGGAAAGTTGCATGGCCAGCTAAAGACTACATTGTGAATCACTTGAACACAGTATTCAATACATCTCCCCCACTATACTTATTTAGTGGCCTTTTGTTTCCTTTATACATATGTATAACAAAGTACTGTATTTTACGCTGTGAAATAGCAACACAACAGTAATTTTAAAGTCCTATTGATCTCTATAAAAGCATTTTTTCACATCCTTATGGTTGTGAAATGCTGTATACCAGTTGTTCTCAACCTCTGTCCTTAAGTGCCTTAAACAGTTCTCGCTTTCCAGGTCACTCGGCAGGTGCGCAGCTGCACTCATTATTCACTGACACATTTTAAAAGATCACAGGTGGAGCGTATTATTTCACCTGTGATTCTGTGTGGAGACCTGAAATACATGAACTGTTGGGGGTACCTGAGGACCCAGGTTGAGAACCACTGCTGTATACCATATACATCTAACACTTTTTTGATGGTCTTCGTTATTAACTTTTTACCCTTGTTTATAGCTTCTTTGGTGTGTGTGTGTGTCTTAAAATTTTTCATAAAGGTTAGCTATGGTTGAAGCCTTCTTAGGCCAGTATTCAATGCTCCCGATTCACCGGGTTTTTTTTCGGCGAATCGAGCTGTTTTCACTCCTTGCGATGAATCTTTTTCACTGAAAATGTGATTCACCCTATTCAATGTTTACTGTTCGCCTAAAGCGAAAACAGTGAATGCCGGCCAGTTCTCCGTTTCATGCTCGCTGCAAGTCGCTGGTGTATTTCAATGGGGTTTTCACTGTGATTTGCCGAGAGTGTATTCAATGCTAGGATGGAGAACTGCTGTCAGCATGATTTTCGCCCCAATTCACCGTTTTGCATTCAACATCTTTTTAAGGTGAACTGAAATGTGATCTTTTCATATAAAGTTTTTTTTTTATTTTTTTTTATAGCTTCTAAATGTTTTAGTGCCAAGGTTGCTGTGAGAGATCTCAAAATATCCAAATCTTGAAATTAAATATTCTTAAGCAACAGGGTTTTTTCATTTTATTATGCAGTATCCAGCCTGCCTTTATATCTTCTGCTCTATTCATGTTCCATAGACTGCACTGTTCTATGTAGACATATGCTAAAGCTCGCAGCACATGACACACTCTAGTTTTTTTTAGTCTTCTAATGGCAGATGTACGAAGACTTAGGGGGAAGGCCCCCATATACTTAACGATTTGGGCACAATTTCACGAGATTCGGTGGAAGCGGGCCGTAAAATTGGCCCAAATTGCACGTATAGACATCCTGTCCGACCCGATGCGCGGTCCCGTGCAAAACGGATGGTTGTCAGGATGTCGGATGCACATAAGATTTACCCCCTGACCAAAGCATTTACCCCCTAACTGGTCAGCCTGGGCAGGGATCTTGGGGAAGTGGGTCCCCCCTTCCAGAATTTACCTGCTCAGGCTGAAGCTTGAGGCTGACCGCAGTTCCCCTGGGCAGTGGGCACCAGACTGATGGTGTTGTAAAAAATAGCTAAAACTACTGCTGTGGAACTATGAGTCCCAGTAAGCAGGGACTTGGAGAACCACAAGTCCCAGCATGCAGGGCATTAAAGGGCCCGCTGGAACTTATAGTTCAGTACACATAGTGAAATAAACATACACACAACAATAAAGTAAAACTTTATTACATACAGAATCCATACATACCTATACTTACCTACCTTGACACGTAGGTATCCATCCGTCCACTGGTCTGTAGAAATCCATATGGTTACCTGTGGAACGAAACCATACTCACCATGGTCCTCTGTCGTAGATCACGTCATCTTCGTTCCATGTAGGCATCCCAGGGACTTGCCAAAATAAAAAAATGAGTACCCGATGCCCTGCACGGACGAAGCCGCAGAATGTCTGTTTACATCCTGTGGCTCCTCCCCTCGAATACCGCTATTGGCCGCCCAGCTGCCACTCAGGAGTCGCTAGGCCTCACTCATTACTAAAGAAAAATGGTGCTTTATCAATCAGCTCCTAGCTGTCATTTTGCAAACACAGCCTGACATGGCAGTTAATAGGTGATTAGTTGGTAGTTAATCTCTCTATTCCCCGATGCTGTATAATGAATAGGGCAGTATGGATAAAGTTTTTCTGCTGTACAGACATCAGTAGCTGCTATCAGATGACCTGTTATCAGACCCATTTAGTTGATAGCTTTATGAATAGGTTATTTAACAGTTGGTTATAAAAACATTGTAGAAAAAGTTGTATTAAATGAATTCATTAATATGGAAACCTATTTAGCATTATATTGTAAATGTATAATTTGGTCTAATTTTTGGAATATAATTTGCCATTTTTAGAGGCCTCTCACCCCAAAACAAGCCTGAGTTACAAAAAGTTATGGAAAAGAGAAAAAGAGATCAAGTTGTAAAACTACAAAAAGAAGAAGCTGTGCAGAAAAAGACCGATTTGGAGATAGAACTAGAAAAGCGACATCAGAAGCTAGAAGAGGTGAGAGCTGCCATTTTATAAGCCTTGGTTTACTGATTTTCAGGGCCAGATGCACTAAGCTTCAAAAGTGATAAAATGGAGAGTGATAAACAGCCAGCCAATCAGCTCCTGTCTGACTTTTTTCAAACACAGTGTGTGACATGACAGGTAGGAGCTGATTGGCTGGTTGTTTATCACTCTCCATTTTACCACTTTTGAAGCTTAATGCATCTGGCCCTAAGAAACAAATGTTACAGTGTTAGCTACTTGCTTTTAGTCATAAAAGTTGTTATGTTTTAAAAGTATGCTGACCTATTGACGCTGTTGTTAACCAGCTCCTTTTTTTTTTTTCTTTTTTTTTATAAAATGAAAGGGGCTTCTGATTTTAGAATGGGCAACCCACCCCTTTAACTCCAATGCTGTGTCACAGTTTCAACTACTGTATCACAATTTCTACGACACCCTGTCGGCAGTTCATTCTCTACATCAGGGATGGGGAACTTTTGACCCCCCAGCTGTTATTGAATTACACAACCCAGCATGCCCTGTAACAGTTTTAGCAAGGCCAAATAGAAAAACTAGCAGGGCATGTTGTGATGTGTAGTTCAATAGCTGGAGGGCCAAAGGTTCCCCATCCCTGCTCTAGAAGTACAGCCGCAGATGGCTTCTTCCATGTACAGCCGCAGATGGCTTCTTCCTGTACTTTGTTAATAAAGTATTTATATTGTACTCTCCATATTGTCATAAAGTTGTTTTTTTTTTTTTTTTACAAATATTGACTATAAAAAAAAATAAAAGCCTGGCTGATAAGTGAGTATTCTTAAGCTGTTTGTATTTATCTTGCAGATGGAAATGGAAAAACATAAGACAGAGGATGAACAGGAAAACAAGCCAGAGTTTCTCAAGGTCAAAGGCAACCTCAGGAGACTGAATCATGAAATAACCAATGGCAATGATTCTTAGAGGGTCATAAAGGGTATTCCGGATATGCTGTGGAAATTTTACTGGACTAGAGATGGAAATTTAGTTGAAGGCTTGCCTTAATGGATAATTCCAAATTGATCCTTCATCCTTGAAGCTTTGAATGATCCTATCACAACAGAAACAACTTGCAAATATCTGGAGCAGACTGTTCATTGAGTGATCTGGGTACAGCACCATCGGCTTGTTTTTTGTTTTGTTTTTATTTTTTTTTACAAAAAGCTGTGGAAACAATGGATTGGATAGAAAGACTTGGGTGCATCGTGTATTTGCCTCCATCCAGGCTTTTTTCTTTTAAACTATTTTTGCAGGGTTATATAAAATATGCTGAAATAAAAGTTATGTATTTTTCATGCTGGGTAAGACACTCTGTTTTCTGGATTCAAGAATAATCACCCAGTAAGCCCCTCCCCCCACCTTTCCCATTCCAAACCAAACACCTGAAGTGTTAGAATGTAGAAGTCATTTTTAGGTAGGTCTGCTACACTGGTTTGATATAGGTGTTGTGGAAGTGGTTACATTTGACTTCTACCACAACGTGCCTGAAATACAAATGTAGCTGCTCATTACAGTAGTCTATAAATGAAATGCTGGTGTGTGATCACCTCCCGCATATTACAGCGAGCAAGTGAAGGGTATATGGATGCGTTATTTTTAATTTTATTTTTTAATAAACTTATCTTGTATAGATTGTTTTCTGGTTTCCATCTTTTGTTTGATGGGTGGCTTAATTGTGGTGACGAGCTACCATAATGCTCACACCACAGGGAACTTGGTTCTGCAGCGGTTTTACACATCGACTATGACTGTCTTATACAGTACACATCGACTATGACTGTCTTATACAGTACACATCGACTATGACTGTCTTATACAGTTTTTTTGTGTCTGTGAAATCACGTTATATATAGGCTAAAATAAGATGCAGTAATGCTTTGCAATGTTTCAACCTTCACTGGTTTGTTTCAAGCTAAAATGGGGGGAGGGCAGAATAGGCTGTAAGGTTATGCGGATAGCTATGCTAGTATTTCGTGAACAGGTATTTACAGGTCTGTTTACCTTTTTTTGGCTTATACAATATAAGCTAGCTCCTAACTGGACATAATATGTGTATTATGTGGTTAGTACATTACTGCTGTTATAATGTGTTGTATAGGAACAAACTTCAGTTTGACAAAGTAGGGTTTTTCTCTAGTTAATGTAAGCTACTTATTCCTCAAGGCTGCAATAATCAAGTTATCTGGCCTGGTCACCCAGCTTATGAGGATATATATATTCGGAATCTGGCACTAAATTCCCTCTATGAAGTACAGAATACATCTAAGGTTTGTTCACAGGGACCAGATCATAGATGGCTCTGTGCAGTCTGGTGAGTGGCACATTAATTGACCTGATCAGGAAATCAATTTAGCCCTATTCAGCTTTTAATCAGATAGAAGAATCTGTTTGGCCTTGCCACCAAATGATGCCTGGCCAGTCTGAATCGTATTGTTTCATGCCAGCTTTTACAAAACAACATAACTATGAGGACTGATTTAAGGCATTTGCCTCTCTTTATGTAATTCTATTAAAGATAAATGCTTGTTTTCCATCTCTTGGAAAAGAATACTAGAAACAAAATGTAGTGGTGAATGTTAGCATAATGGTTGAAAAAGCCTTATATTGCGTCTGTTTACTTATCCTTGCAAACTTGAACATTCTGGGTTCTGCTCTTGGTAACCTGTGAGAAAAATAGTTTCTATACTTTGAAATAAGGCACCCGCTTCCACATGGTCTTTCCTTCACGTGCCATACATATTGTTAATTGACTTAATGTATCACCACAAGGGGCTGGCTACGTTTCCCCTTGCTTAGAACATACTGTGCCATCTGTAGAAGAGATGGAGAAGCATTATTTGGGTCCAGCAAAACCTAATTCTCTGACAGGCTAGTTTCCACTTTGATCAGCTATATGTATTATTACTAGGGAGTCTGACACCTGTAGATGGCTCCTGATCAGCTGGCTTCTCACATTTCTTTGGTTGTAGTGACAAGACTTGTATTCATGAACGTCTGATCTATAACATGCTCACTCATGATTTGAACAACTCTTATGATTTGTCTTTTAATAGCAATTGTAACAATTCCTTTCTAAAGTTTTAAGATGTCAAGACATGAAGCCTTTTCCACACTTTATTATTGTCCTAATTTATTTAGTTTTGTTTTGTGTAACGTATGGAGGATTTATACATGGCCCTTATGCATCCAGTTCTTCCCTCCAGTGTGTGCTGTGCTATAGATCTGCTGATAGGTCATCATAGCAGGAACTGCCGTCCAGCGGATGCACAGAAGAGCAGACATCCGTAAAATTTAAGTTAACCATCCCTCAGCCCCTCTTCTGTACCTGGTGGTGTCTGTGTAGATGAGCAGCCACTGGGGAATAAAAAGTTACAATGGTGATGGTTGCGCTGCTCCAATGCCCATCATCAAGCACAATACACAAATAACAAGAAACTAAAGCATACTTTTTTTTTTTATATCCCTGTAGTGCAGATAACCCCTGTCTGCCATGATCACCATAAGTGGAGCACCGAGAACTTCTGGTATTACGCCCCTACACGCTCACTTCTTTGGTTTCCACTGCAACAGGCAGATACAAATAATGTGACACCATCTCTATATAAAAATGTAAAAGATTACAATATCAGTACTGCACGTAAATGTTAAAATTTGTTTGCAGTACCATTATTTTAAAATATAATTTTGAAAAAGATAGTTTTGGATATGTTTTAAATATATGGTCTTAAGCTAATTCAGTCATAAAAGCCCCCAACATTTGAAATGCAGTTCAGTGATTAAATAAAGTACTTAGAAACATCTGTGATACTTGCTTTGGACACTCATACTTTGTGTTATAATAAAGTAAAACGTTTATTGATATGTTAATGCTCTTAAGGTGTCCATACACAGGTCTGATTTGGGCCGATTTCACCCATTCAAATGAATCATAATGATATATCAGGTGAAATCGGCCCAAATTGTTAGTGTTTGACATCCAATCTAATGCCCTTTCCCGTGCTCATTGGATCCTAGTCTGGAGATCTTATGTGCAGTATATAATATGAATTGGAATCGGACCACCAGCACATGCTTTTTAGCACCCGCGATGTATCGCATTCGATTTTATTTGAACTACACAGCAGTCATTTTACAGGTGATAAATTAGATTTATCGCATGTAAAAAGAATGGCACAAGTTTCAAGTTTGAGGTAGCCCTCTAAGGGGGGGAGGGAGCTGATGGGAAACAGGTCTGACTTGTGCCTCCAACAAGTCTGATCTATGTATGGCCACTTTTAATCTTGGGTACATTGGAAGTGTTTATTATAGAAAATATAAATGTATTCTTATTGAGGGTGGAGGAGGATAATGCTTTTGGAAACCTGAGACACCTAGAAGTACAATCCTGCGGATATTGTAGGATGATGAAAACATTTATTTATATTTTTGAGTATTGTAACCTGCTTCCTAGACTTTGGATCAGTCGATTAGCATGAGACGCCAACAATGATTTATAGAACACACCCAATAAAGGTACAGTGCCACCCTTTTAATGGCCATGAAACACATTGCACACATCCTGTGTCAATACTAAACCTTTTATTGTTTAGAATAATCCTCATTGGGGGAATTCAAATGTTTAATCGAATTTGATTTAAAGTGACAGGTGATCATGGGCCGATATTCAAATGGTGAATTTCGTCACACATTTGACGCCCATTAAGGTGGACGAAACAGGTGACTTTTGTCGTCTTTTAGCATGCCGGGGGGGGATTTAGCGAGCTGAAAATATACGTGCGCACACGTCACCAGAAATATTTGAATACTGGTGGCGGGCGCGCACAGGTGACTGGATTGCCGGAAAAAATTTGAATCCCTGCTACACTGTGTTCTTAGGAGTCTTTTTTGTTATAATTAAGATAAAACAAATACTCTTGCTCAGGGTACTAACAACTTATTAGTCCCATGGTTCCTGGTTTCTTAAGTCTAACCATTCCAAATACAGGAATATGTGTTATAATAGCTGATGATTGTTCTGTTACCTTGCTCTTTGGAATGTATATATAAATTTGTGGGTCACTCGCAGCTCTAGGTCAATTGTGAATTTTTTTTTTTACTCCTAGACATGAGGTAAATGTATAGTCCCTTTAGTCTGTTCCAATATGTATATGTCTCTACCCTTTTGATAGTAATCTATTTTTTTAAATTGCATTTTAAGAAGTTTGTCCTCTGTTAGTTTATACAAAGGGAGTCTTTTATTTTCCATGAGTTTTAAATTGTATTTGCTCTTGTATGTTTGATTTACTGTGTTATGAAATAAGGGTCGGAGTTCTCAGAACCAAATCTATGCTTAATAAAGCTACATGCTGAGCTATGCAAATTACGACTTTGTCTCAATATTTATAGTCAACATGCAATAATGCTAAAAAATAATAGATGATCATTGTTCTAGGCATAGGTGCCGATTTATGTTTTTGCTGGTGGGTGCTAAAGCCAAAAATATAGGGGAGTGGCTTCAAGGGGAAGGGGCGTGGCCACAAAATAATACCAATATGCAGCACAGTTGTCTCCGATATTCAAATTACGGCAACAGAGTTCCCCTTTTTACACATAACTTGTGGACCTGCAGCTGTTTCTCTATGATAACAGTATGTACCCCCATGCACAGGAATGCCGGAAAGATGCTTCTGTCAGCTCTGTTAATGGCGCTGGGCAGCATATTTTATGCGGCAGCCTCTGGGTCACTAAAGAGCAGACGGAATACACTCTTCCCAGCATACTGTTTGCCAGGCAGCAGGGCCGGTAATGTGGGTGCTGCAGCTGCAAATTAATAAGGTGGCCCAGTAGCACGACTCGGGCCCGTGGGTGCTCATCAATTTCTGTGGGTGCTCGGACCCTTGAGCACCCACAGAATCGTCACCGGTTCTAGGCTTTGTTATACATGAATGAGCCAGGAATTTGTGGTGTCAGAGCATTTTTTAGTTAATGTAAATGGGCTACTATTACAATGTTAAGTACAGAACTGAAAATTCCTATCGGTTTTGATTGTCTATCAGTTGAAACGTTTCAATTGTAAGGATCGAATTCAACATGGACACAATCTAAACATTACCAGTGACTGGGATAGCATGAATAACTAATTTACAGATAAGACCTCTCCAAATCTCCGTTTCCACTAGTGCACCAGGAAAAAATAACATTCTCCTGCCCACAGACAGTAAACACACCCTTCAAGCTCTTAACTATTTACTGTCTCTTACAGGCAAAACGGAATGTGTTTTTAGCATGTGAAAGCAACATGAGACGCACAAGTGTCGCCAGCCTGCATTTATTTATCATTTGTTCAAACTGTTTTCAATCAAAATGAAAAGAGTGCAGTGATTGGGATGGGTGCCGGACGGCTCCCCGACAGTCGGGATTCCGACAGTCAATACTCCGACGTAGGAATCCCGACTGCTCCCTCGTGGGGGTCCACGACCACCATAGAGGGAGAATAAAATAGGTGGCGAGCGCAGCTCGCCACCGTTCCCGCAGCGCAGCGAGCCCGCAAGGGGCTTCATTGGGCTTCATTGTGCAGTCGGGATTCCGACGTCTGAGTAATGACTGTCGGAATCCCGACTGTCGGGTAATTATACCACACCCATTGGGATATATTAATAGATAACATTACATAGAAAGTTAAAACTGGCAGGGAAAAGGCAGAAGTAACTGAATTAGAATTATAGAGACCTATACAGAAAAGATTTCTAGTAGTGTTCAGTCAAAAGACTACCTATTGTAATGGGGCCTAAACATGTATCAATGAGCGTTCTGATCGATGCTAGATCGCTCAGCCCACATCGCTACACAGTGATGTGCCGATGAGCGATCTGTCAAGGCCAGTGGTCTACGTGAGAACACTGGCCCTGACCCCTGTGATTAACTAGATTTATCCAGCATGCTGGATATTAATCGACGGGGCCATAGCTATGTGACTGAAGAGACTGTCAAAGAGAGCTGGAAGAAGGGAGGGAAGAAAAGAGTGTCAGAGAAAGCAGGTAAGAGAGACTGGGGGAAATTTACTAAAGGAAATTTGTAAAAAAATAGGTGTATTTGTATCCAGAAATACACTTATTTTTGACATTTACTATCCCGAAAATACGGCAATTTGTATTCGTATTGGAAGCACATCAATACGAATACGAATTGCCGTATTTTCGGGATAGTAAATGTCAAAAATAAGTGTATTTCTGGATACAAATACACCTATTTTTTTACAAATTTCCTTTAGTAAATTTCCCCCTCTGTATCAGGAGGAGACAGAAAAAAGTGTTACAGGGGGTGAGAGTGAGGGACAGTGGGGCAGATGTATTAAGCCTGGAGAAGAGATAAACTGGAGAAAAAGTGGAAGGAGATAACATACCAGCCAATCAACTTCCAGCTGTCATATTTCAAACACAGCTGATTGGCTGGGGCGTTATCTCCTTCCACTTTATCTTCAGTTTATCTCTTCACCAAGCTTAATACATCTGCCCCAGTGTCACAGGGATAGGAAGGGAAAGTGTCGGAAAGAGTGAGAGAGAGATCGGGTCAGGGAGAGAAAGGGACACACGGTCAGAGAGACCATGTCAGTGTGAGTGTATTTGTGAGTGAGAGACCATGTCAGGGGAGAGTGTCAGAGAGAGAGAAAAAGGGAGATAGGGTGGGAATGAAAGACTATCAGGGGTACAGAGAGACAGTGTCTGGAAGAGAAAGAGACAGTGTCAGGGGGAGAATGCCAGAGTGTCAGGGAGAGAAAGAGCGGGGAGCGAGCAGGTGAGACAGACGTGGGAGAGGAATGAAGGGATGAGGACAAGGATGGACAGCGCACCATGCGGGGACATAGACTAACAGACAGCAAGACCCCCTGTCTTGCTGTCTATTAGTCTATGTCCCCGCATGGTGCGCTGTCCATCCTAGACAGACAAAGCAGCATATATATAAGCAGTCCATATAGACAGACAAAGCAGCATATTGGGGCATAGATGGGCAAACAGCCAGGTGGGCGAACTGAGGGCATAGACAGGCTGACAGAGGAGGGGAGTGGTTGCTCACTATCAGTCGATAGTGTGGCACTGTCCTAACACAATCCGCCAGCTCCTTCCTACCCTCCATCAATCGTCTTTGGGAAGCACCTATGCCTCCCACCTAGGTATGGGCACTATGATTAAAAAATAAAAATAAAAGTGTGCAGTGGGGCCCTATTGTAGTTCCACCTGGTATTAGGGTTATAGTGTTATGCAAGTAGTTGGAGTCCAGTGTATAGTAGGATTAGAGCCTGCCCCAGACCAGCAAGGGGCTCGCCTTTAACATTGGGGGTCAGATGTTCTCTTGACAGCCCAGGTGAGAGAATTATTTATGACAAATATAAACTAACTATATGAGAGCTATTCTAAAAATGAAAGGAGTAGAACCTGTCACTATACAATTAATTATTTATTTATTACATTTTGTGACCCATTTTCCAGCCCCTGGAGATGCTGTCATCCTCCAGCTCTGTAACTCCTTGCCGCCGGACTACACACACACCTAACTGCTTCTGGAGATGGTGCTTCTGCCGTGTCACCCCACGCCTCTCCATCGGGCCGCCACCTCCCTGCTGCTGCTAACAGGAAGCACATCTCCATTGCCGCTTGTTGCGCTGAGTCGGCTCTGCAGTTACAAGTTACTTCACCCCATAGCGAGCGGACACCGCTACCCACAACCCTGCGGTGGTTCTCCTCATCATGATGATGACTGGCAGGCACCTCCCCACCAGTATTCCGGATGCTCATGCACAGTCTGCGTTTTTGTGAAAAATGCATTAAAACTGGGAGGACCTGAAGGATTTGCAGGGCAGCGGGAGGCTTAATTAAAAAATGGGAGCCTCCCACTAAATTCGGGAGAGTAGGTAACCCTGATCTATTTAGATCGCTTACAAAATACCCCTTAATAGCTATGTGATTAGGCCCCATTAGGCAATATAAGTAGAGATGAGTATGGTGAGAAATAAAGGTTAAAGAAACTGAAAGGACTGCAACGGTAATAAAACAGAATATATGCAGAGATTAGCATATAAAGAGATGCAGATTATGTCATATAAAATATTTCCAGAGCACGTTATTTACAATCTAAAGCCCACCCAGTCAAGTTTTATCATGATCAGTGTCTTTGAATTCAAGTGACTGTAACCAAGTAGTATAGAATGCCCTGTGCTCATTGGCTGACATTCTAATATCTTCCATATAATAATAATAATGATGCAGAATTTACAGCATTATTTAAAGTACCACAAGATAGATTTCTTATGCTTACTAATAGAAGTCTCAGGGCCCAATTGAGACCTGTACTCTGGGCTTCATGTCTTCAGAGCACAGCGAGAAGGTTAACGTCACCCCACTGAATGTATGCCCTCCGCCGTCTAAGCACCTGTGCAGGGTTATGACTGGATGTGTACGAGTACACATTCGCTCGCTAGCATCCGCACAGAGGAAAAATTCTTCCATGGTTACTTACCATCAAAGTATTCTCCTCTGCCCAGCACTTGCAGCCGCCACGTCACCCAGGACTTACTCGGTGGCTGCTTGTGTTTCCACAAAATCTGGGTGGGCACTGATGTCATATGCCCACCCCGAGCAGGCAGAGGTATACGTGTGTTCCGAGGGGCCTGCCCAGCATCTCTATGGGAAAGCGGACCATTTTTGTGGGCATGACCATGACACGCCGGTGGTCCAACCCAGAATGCCCCCCACCTGTCAATCAGGCTGCGAGTGCCAAAGGATCTCACAACTGGGACCTACACATGTGTATTAGCATAGACAGCTGAATTTGGACCGCTGCATGCAGGTCTAAATCGGACTCTTTGTCCAGTTCAGAAGCTGGAACCCAGGTCTTCTGGAACAATGAAGTACATTTCCAAAGGGTCACAATCCTCTTCATTGGATATCCATTGCCTTATGGGGTTTTTTTTTTTTTTGCTGGAGTTCATTTCAAATTCCTGATAAATAATTGTTGTGGTGTAATATTATTAATTAAAGGAACCACCTTAGTGGTTTTCTTTTTTTGTTGCTAAAATCACTAATGGGGACATGATATGTAACTGCCACTGCTGGGGACATCTGTAACCGCACTACTGAGGACATGATATGTAACTGGCACTAAATATGTGCAAGACAATGATTGCTTAGCATTCAAATTAAGTATCTGAGATAGTACACAAACTTTGTTTCATGTTTTGAAACCTTGTTTTATGCACAAATAAAATAAATGTGTATGTCATGTGTAGAGACAGGATAATATGCATGCAAATATGCATGAAAAATACTTAAAATATGCATTAAAAGTGTTAAAATATGCTACATTAAATAATAAAAAAAGTAATTTTTAACTTATTTATTTAAATATTCAGCATACAATTAGTTGAAAATAAACCTCAAAAATAGGCCAACAGCATCTGCAGATGTCAATATGCTGGCTGCTACAGCATACTGCAGCGTCCAAAGCTGCTCTTGTATCAACTGCACGGACCCTCATCTCCAGCGCCGATGGATCAAATGTCAGCATAGCGTGTGAGGGCGGCGCAGTGGAAGGCTTCCTCCCTGCACTGCATACTCACTGTGACACGGCATTTCCTCCGCACCGCGTGATGTCACAACCCTTCTGCCCTCCTCCTCTGCTGCAGAAGTCTGTCTCTTTGTGTAAAGTCCCAGGCCAGGGGCAGGCAAAGGATCAGGAGCTTCGTAATGGCATCCGCCCTGACTGACTTTTATCAACATGGATTGGCAGCCTAGAGCAGTGTCAGACATAGCGTACATCCAAGGTTCCCCACACTGCACACATATTGCCCCAGCCTGCACACTCTACCACTACCTGGCCAGCAGCAGCAGGGCAAAGCAGTGCTGTGACTCGCGGTTGGGAAGAGGGCTGGGCCTAAAATATGCACCATCACTAGATTTTAGGTAAAATATCCAATAACCAGTGAGAATGTGCAAAATATGCAAATGCATATGCAAACGCATATAATCCTGTCTCTAGTCATGTGTTTGATGTGTTTGTACAACATAAAGGCAAGATACCTCAAGAAACATCATTGAAATATAAAAATATTCTGAAATTTGAAATAATCCATTATCCAAAATTCTTCTGGTCCCGAGCATTTTGGATAAGGGATACTCAGCCTGTAATAACATGTCAATCCCAGTTGTGCACAGTTGGGACCCATATAAGATCCAGTGTAGCTTCCTAATGGATAAAGTCTCTGTAGTCTAGTCGAGGATTAAATTCCGCTATGTTCTCCTTTTACTTATTTTAACCATCCTCCAGTTAATGAAGTCTATGACAATGGCATCCAAACTATACTTGTGCTGAATCTCGCCCTGAGAAATATACTGTAAAACTCTTCTCTACTGTCCAATTATGAACAATTGAAGGTCTTTCTTTAATGTAACTGAGTTACCTGTAGCTGTTTAAGAGCTTATCTGAGAACAGTCCTGCAGTCCTTCCACTATTCATTTTACAACTTCTCAAAGTTTTCCATACAAAAGGTACAGAAGTTACTCAATTATTTACAACCGCACCATCTGTCTTATTATTAAGACAGAAATATAAAAAGGTAAAAATATAAAAATATTAAACTGAAACTGTGTCTGTATAGATATGTGAAATATTGATCTATAAAATCATGTAGATACATGAAACAACATTATTGACAAATCCTTATAATAGAAATGATCCTCTTTGGAATTATAAGCCTGTCTCTCCTTTGTGTTCTGTGTTTTGTCTATTTTGTCCATTTTGTCTATAAAGTTATGAAATTTTGATATATATATATACGAACACAGATTACTGTGGATTAATTATTCTGGATTAATCTATAGATATAAGGAAAACTTCTAGATATATTCGCTGAGAATAATCCTTCCCCCTTTTTTGAGGAGGGAGCAATGCAGGAGAAGTATGCATATTACAGTGGAACGCAAACAGGAAGAGATGTGCGTTCCATAGACCGGCCAATATTAACGTCCATCCCCCAATCATTATACAGCCTACGATAGGCGAGAATGACGCGCGACGGTGCGTGTCACCAGAACTTCAACAATCGGAAACAGTAGTGCGATAAAGCGCCAAAGACAGAGGGACATTATTACATCTTCCCTCCACTCCCGGAAATGACGCACGCGATTTGCGTCATATGCGTTCCAACAGCCGGAAACACTATTCCGGGCTGTGATATCCGGTAAATACCGAACACAGAGATGTATACTTTCCGTGCATTGCATCTCCCGTAAATACATAGAACTTTGAAATATACTCATGATATTAAGGTCTGCTTTATATGTTAGGTCTGCCTCCTATATATAAACCATCCATATGGATTAATTAGTATCATTGGATCAATATGGTAAACAATTATGCAAATGTGTTTGATTAAACTTCCTGTTTGTCAGTATATATACCTGGACTGCACAGAGAGTGCTATACCTTTGAAAAAGCTGTCACAGACGGCGAAACATGTCAGGGAGCACCTGTTGATTTTATATGCCGATTTTACCTGGGTTTTCTGGCTAAATTGGATACTTTGTTCCTTGGAGTACAATTCTGGACTACTGCTACTGTTTGTTGGACACTTATACCACCTGGTACCATCCACCTTTGGGGACACCACCACCTGCATATCAAGGATTGCAGGGGCGCATCTCGTCGAGGACACCCACGATTCCAGTGGGCAAATACCCATCCTCCAGCGTCTCTTATCCAGCAAGGTTTATGGACCCCACCTATAACCAACTACAGACCATACAATAATACCAAATTGTTCCTCTGGAGCTTATACTGAGACTAAACTCACTTCTTATTAAGCAAGCAATGTGTCCTAGTAACTTTGTCTGCCATAGATATTAGAAGCTGTCCGTACTTTAGATGTTTATAGTTATAGTCTCTGTATTCATAAAACAATGAAAGTTATCATCACATCATATGACATAGATAGCAGCTCTAACACAGCAGCACACACAGGTTATACTGACTGCCTGGTTTCCATAAGAGTCCCTTCCTATAACCATTTCCTTGCCAACCATGTGTAAATACATTAAACCCATGAAAATGTGTAAATATATGCAGTTAAATAAGTATTATATGCCTATTCAGAGCACTGACTTCAGTTTTTATATAGGGCGCTATATTCGCACTATTTGGATGTGTATTACCCTGTACAATGGTCCCTATGGCAACATGTTTTTTTTACATAAGGTTTCTCTTGGCCACTTATATGGAACCACTTGGAAAATACAATACATATGCAAGCCCTGACACATATCAGTGTATTTCCAGTCCACTAAAAAGTACAGTAGATCTTACTAACTGTCTAATGTCTCACTTTTGCCAATGTCTAATACATGTCTAAAACTTTTGGTGTTGACCTATTAACTCAAATGTACAAGGGAGGTTCAAGTGTGCATATGATATTACAACCAGTTATTACAAGCATAAGAGCATTTAAAATAGTAATAATAATAATAATAATAATAATAATAATAATAATAATAAAGACTTGAATTGCACTATGGTGCTTTGTATAATCCAAATTATTAATAGTCACCCATGCAGCCTGTTGACTGTAATTCTTCTAGTGTCCTTGGCCTGTATTGCCCAATGCCGAAGGTATCTCAAATAGGGGAAAGGCAGCAAATGTTTCGGTTCCTCTTTATCCTGCCTGACTTAGGGCCTTATTCTAGGTCACTCTTTCTGACAAAATCTTTCTTAGATGGACAAAACCATGTGCACTGCAGGGGGGCAGATGTAAAATGTGCAGAGAGAATTAGATTTGGGTGAGTTATTTTGTTTCTGTGCAGGGTAAATACTGGCTTCTTTTTTTTTTACACTGCAATATAGATCTCACTTTGAAGTAAAACCCCACCCAAATCTAATTCTCTCTGCACATTTTACATCTGCCCCCCTGCAGTGCACATGGTTTTGTCCATTTAAGAAGGATTTTGTCAGAAAGAGTGAACTAGAATAAGGCCCTTAGAGAGGTGGAATTCCTCCACAAGGTACTTTTCCATGGTCAGATGAGGAATCCTGACAGAGACAAATGGTAATTTGGGGCCCAAAGATGTTCCAAACAGGGGCTAGAGGGGTCACTGGAAACAATATGCATACCCTCCAACATGACCCATTCCATTAGGTACAAAATGCTCTGTTCCTGGACTTCCCTGCCAGTGGCAACTGCAGAGTTGGGGCTCCAGCACAGTCCAATATTCAAAAAGGGGAGCCATATCTAATGCCACTCCAAACATCACTGTCCTGGACTCACTGGCAGTTGATGTGAACCCCCTCTTTGAATTTTGGACTGTGCTGGAGTCCAACCTCTGTAGCTGCCACTGGCAGGGAAGTCCAGGAACAGAGCATTTTGTACCTAATGGAATGGGTCATGTTGGAGGGTATGAATATGGCTTTTGTGGATGGATGTCACAGTGTCAGCTATCCAGGTGCCAGAAAACAACATGTTTCGCTGGACAATGTCTGTCAGCCATTTTTGACACACATTATAAGATGAGAGGTGTAGTTATAGTTGCTTTACAATTACCCTCTTCCTGTGCAGCCTATCTGCGAAGGCAGTCACTTGGCCTACATTTTTTTTTTACCATTGCAGCAGCTGCATGACTTCACTCAACTACTGCAACCTGTCTGCAAATGGTCTGGACACACCTCCATTGTCCAGACCGTGCTCCCCCATCGCTATGTCGATGACCTCCCAATGCTGCATCGGCCCATCATCACCCACCAGCGCCCCTTATACTGTGGCCGCATATTAAAGAATGTGACTGGTGTCTGAGAGAAGTGATTTCCGCTATTCAGTGATCGATGCTGAATATGGCCATAATGGCTTGATTCAGATGGTTTGCTATTGTGCCATTCTTCAATCCATTTAATTATCGAATGAATGTGCATGCGTATGGATCATTGCATGCATGTGCAAGCCAAAATAGCGTACACAAATATTTACTCACAATCCCCTCAAAATTTGACGTGCCGGAGGCCACTGTTAGAGGTTGTAACCTGCCATATTTTATCCTTATTTCATTGTAGGGATATCAATAAGCATGTTAAAATAACTCTACTGTATTTGCCTCTACCACCTCTGATGGGAGGATATTCCACTTATCTACTACTCTTTCTGTGAAGTAATTCTTCCTCACATTTCCCCTGAATCTTCCTCCCTCTAGTGTCAGTGCATGTCCTCGTGTTCTGTTGCTCCTCTTCCTGTGAAGAATGTCTCCCACCTGTACCTTGTTAAAACCCTTGATCGATTTGAAAGTTTCTATCATGTCCCCCCTTTCCCTTCTCTGCTCTAAAGTATACATATTAAGATCTTTAAGTATTTCCTGGATGTGCAACAGGATACCAGATAGCGATATTTTTCGGCTAACTACTTAAATATGCAGATGGGAGATCATTGTTCCATGGGGAGATAATGATACCAGTGCAATGCTGCCATCTAGTGGAAATAAAATATTAAGAACGCTTTAAAAGATCACATTTTGGTTGTTAGGTAAAATAATACAAAGAGACAAATGTACTGATCTCTGTTTCCTCAATCCGCTCTAATGATGGGCTGCCGTGTGGGAACTGATGTGGAAGTGACTTAACAATGCTGTTAGCATTCTGAAAAACATTCCATCAATACAGGGATTGTGGCTTCAGCTGGAATGAAGGATCAGAGACCCAGACAGAAATAAATCTTATCTAAATCCACCCAAAATATATTTTCAGCTTTGTGTAGAATATGAAAAAGAGTTCAGTGCTCTTGATACTGTAATCATCTTAAAACACACATTGTATGGGAAGCACTGCAAAGATTATTATCACTAGTTATTATTAGAGCCCCATCATTTTATGCAGCATAATTCAGAGAATATCACTGTCCAAATGGAGCTCACAGAATAAGTTTTCTACCACAGAAACATGTCACACTTACCTGCTTTGTTACCCCTCCTCTGGGTAGGTAGGTGCATAGGGGGTGTGGCTAGCATAAATGTGGGCTGCCTGGAGAAATGTCATCACAATTGCCTCATTATGGCTCTGCCCCTCCATACACTGCTGAAAAAGCTGCGAACCAGCCTGAGACCGCATTCAGGCTGGTGGCTGGACCTGGCTTATTCCAGGGTCGGGACATCACTGTGCGCAGTTGCAGTACTGGCACTTGGAGATAAGTGCTGGTTCATCCTATGTTGTGAATGTGTCCCATTTTTCGGACATTTCTTTGCCCCCTTGGAAGAGTGGGCGCACCTCCCACATTAACAGAATGGGGAGACAATTTTTAGAATAGTGGGTCCGAGTAGAGGGGGTGGGACTAAAAGATGCCTTCACCATGGACCAGCATTCGCACGGGGGACCGACTTATAGCGTCTTCGCATGTGCAGTTATGTGCATGTGCAGATGCTTGGTGCGAGCTTGGTGTGAGCGGGCACGATGAACATCATGTTCACCCTCCCGATTGCACCTAGCAATGTGGGTGGCGGTGGGGGGCACAGCTCATGGGAACACCCAGCATTTCATGGGCGTTCCCATGGTAATGGCACAGTGATGCAGGGCCATGCGGGCAGCATCTGTGGACCTGCAAGGATGCAAAATTCGCAGCCTTGCAAGTCAACCAGAATAATGTCCATAGAATTTTGTTGTGATGCAAGCGGGGCTTAATGATGTTGTAGCCTGGCCCTCAAAAGCACCCTGATTCTTCTCAAACCCAGAGAGGAGTTTTTAAAAGTAGGTACAATTGGGGCCATCACACACTGGGCGACCAGTAGGTAAATAGATACACAATACGGGGACATTCTCTGCGAGCAGCCCAGCATTTACTGGAGTACTGGGCACACCGCCAAAATGGGGGATGCTGTGAGGCCACTGCACCATATTGGTGAGGCCATGTACATTTTCTGGAGCACGCCATGTTTCCTGAGTCCATAATATGGGACAATTACCTGTAATTTGCTCTCTCCCTGGTGTCCGCCGGAAGCAACTTGTGTTACCCTTTTCCTGTGTCAACCATTTCCGTGTCGACCTTTTACTTCCATTTCCATGTTTGACCTTTTCTCAATGTCGACTTAGACCACAATGACCTTTTTTCATGTGTCGAACTATTGCCTGACGACCAATGGCAGTCGACATATTGACTGTTGACCTAGAAACTCTCAAACTAATAATCCACACCTGGCCTTGGCACGCCCATAAATTGGGGATGACACATCCTTGTTTTCAGGAACGCTTTTCATGCCTGTCCTTTCCATGCCCCCAAACATCAGCAGACTTAATCAGGCTGCAGCTCTAGGGGAACGGAGTGCCATCTCATAGGAGACATTCTGCACATGTGCAGAACATATGCAGCCCACCCACCATCAGAGATCTATGCTAACAATCAGTCCCCTTGTATTTTACTAGCAAATGCAACACTTTAGAGCTCTTTGATACAATCTAAAAGGATTGATGACAAAATAAAAAGCTCAGCCAATGAACCATTCTGCTTGGTTTGTACACAGAATTCCTGTTACCTAGGAGAATGCACAGTCCCCACTTGTTGCAATATAGAGCAGAATAAACCTCCCAAAGATGTTTGCTTTCCACCAAGACACTGTTCAGTTCTTGCATGTACTGTAGTTGTTAGAGAAAATGCATTTAGCTATCTATTTTAACAAAGGATATTTTCCCCATTGAGCTCTATTTCGTATTCTTTCCCTTCCTCAGCGCATCTCATGATATTTGACAGGTTTTCATGCTGTCTTGTTGTGTAAATTTGTGATGCCTTTGAGCAAGAATGAAATATTTGTAACTGTGAACAAATAAGTTATGCAAATACATAAGCTTGCTTTTCTTCTATGCTTCATCAGTCTGTCCTTGTTTATAATACTTTTATCCTATAAGCTTTCTGAGCAGTGTGCACTATTTATATGTGTCCCAGGAGATAGGGATTATAATTAATGCTGTGGGGGGTTGGGAATGTTGATACAGTAATTAGGATGGTGCTTATAGACATAGAAAAAGATAATCATATTTTTTTTTTTTTAAATCTTATATAATATTAATTTACTGAACTGTAGAAATCACTAATACAACAGTATGTTATGCACGCATGCACTCCTTTGCATGTATGATCTAGCAATGGAAGGCTTCACAACAGATTGTATTTATTATTATCGTTTATTTATATGGCGCCACAAAGGTTCAGCAGCGCCTAACAAAACATAAATGAGCAAAAACCTAACGAATTACAGTACAATACAGTTTAGGTAAATATGGATGGTTGCATCAGGGGATAGGATTTAAGCAATTATCAGGGTGGCAGAGATTTATATATTCTAAGAAAGGCACATGAGGAGAGAGGGCCCTGCTCGTGAGAGCTTACATTCTGAAATAAGGGTACTATGTTGTATAATCTGTGCTGGTAAACCCTACAATGTGGCATAACATGAATTAGGGCACTGCTATGGTTTATAAAATAAACCAGGGATCTACACGCCTACACGAGTTCACATGTGACTACCCAGTGGTTTTCTGGGCACACCCACTTTTTTATGGGAACGCCCAGGAAACGCTGGGTGTTCCCATGCTCCAGCCACCTGACCACCCCCTACCTGGACCCTGTGGGTCTGCACATGCATATTTTTGCCAATACGAATGCGCAGACCATCAACATTGGTCTCTGATGCAAATTTGGTTCTTTACAAGCCAACCTGAATTATCCCCTTGAAGTGATGTCATATGGAGGGACTTTTACAATTATTTGTGCTTTAATTCTAAACATATAAATTAGAGATTATATGATTTGTATGGAGTTTGAGTATGGTTGCATTGTGGAATACTTTAGTGGTTTACTAGAGTTTGATAGTTAAATCTATAGCATGTTAAGCGGAATAAATGCAAGCATATGGTCAGTTTAGTGTATTGAAATCCTATTAGACTGTAAGGACATGAGGTTATTTGTGTTGTATTTAATTATTATCCTTTATTTATACAGTATAGAACACACATAGGTCATTCTGATTTGATCTCTTTCCTGCGCATTCTCATGGGGGGATGTTTAACTACTGTATATACCAGTGGCGTAAGTTCATCCCAGTTGCCCGGAGGCAAGATGAAAATTGGTGTCGTCCCCCCCACACACACGTTATTCAAAATATGTACAGTATAGTCTCTCTATAGGGGAGGGGGAGAGAGGAAGAGAGAGAGCGTACACCTATATATTTCAGCCACAGAAGCAATTTTGATTACATTTCAATTAATGGATTTAAACTGGCAGTGGTGGAGAGGTGCCCCCTTGAGAGCAGGAGCCTGGCGGCAGATGACTCCATTGCCTCCCAGAGTTCTGCCTCTGGTATATACGCAGCATAGTGGGCACCGAAAATTGCTTATTCGCTGTCCCATATGCAGGGCCGTTTCTAGACAATTTAGCTCCCAGGGCAAAGAAATAAAAATGCCCCCCCCCCCAATACATAACATGGTACAGATGAAATTGCGAGCGCCGAAATAGGGGGTGTGGTTTATTTGTCGAAAGGGGCGTGGCTTAATATAAGGGGCTTGGTCTAGCAGGACAACAATTACCTTACATCTCACTTTTGCGACCTGCATGACCAGACATTGGTTACCGCAGGAATTGTCATTGTCCTCCCGCACTTAAGTTGGCCAGCTGCAGGCCACACAGTGACCTAGTACACCTCACAGATCAAGGCCAATGACAGCCTACTTAAATCATTATACACTATTTATCCGTGATTCCAATAACACATTACGCAGCACACTGATGACAATTACACCTTATGTCGCACACCATGATGACAATTACACATTATGTCGCACACCTTGATGACAATTACACATTGTGTCGCACATCATGATGCCCATTAGACCCCACACTGTGATGCCCGTTGCACTCCACACTGTGATGGCAATTACGCAATACTCCCCACACCGTAACGCCTATTACACATTCGGTACTTGTGTAATATCTGGGCGCCCGATTTTTTCATTGTATTGCATCGCATCGCATGCAATATAGTGGCATACAATTCATGCGATGCGATTTTTCATTGTAAAGACCCGATTTTTCATTGTAAAGTCACCCATGGGTGATTTCATACCCCCACTATCCAACTACGCATGGAGTTGATCTTATATAGTGTGGCGAGCGCAGTGAGCCACCGAGCCGGAAGCGTGGCGAGTGCAGCGAGCCCCGCGAGGGGACGCAGAATACATGTAAAGTAATCTGCGTCCGCTCGCCACACTACAGTATATAAAATCAACTCCATGCGTAGTTGGATAGTGGGGGTATGAAATCACCCATGGGTGACTATACAATGAAAAATCGGGTCTTTACAATGAAAAATCGCATTGCATCGCATGCCTTAAGTAGTGGCATGCAATGAAAAAAATTGGGCGCCCAGATAATACACAAGTACCACACATTCTGCCCCACGCACCGCTGCCGCCGTTTACTAATATGCCCCCACAGTGCCAGATATGCCCCCACAGTGCCATATATATATATATGCCCCCACAGTGGCAGATACGCACCCACATTGCCACACATATGCCCCCACAGTGTCAGCTATGCACCCACAGTGCCACACATATGCCCCCACAGTGCCAAATATGCCCCCACAGTGCCACAGATATGCCCCCACAGTGCCATACATATATGCCCCCACAGTGGCAGATATGCCCCCACAGTACCACACATATATGCCCCCACAGTGACAAATATTCCCCCAGTGCCACAGATATGCCCCCACAGTGCCATACATATATGCCCCCAGTGGCAGATTTGCCCTCACAGTGCCACACATATGCCCCCACAGTGACAGCTATGCACCCACAGTGCCACAGATATGCCCCCACAGTGCCAAATATGCCCCCACAGTGCCACAGATATGCCCCCACAGTGCCAAATATGCCCCCACAGTGCCAAATATGCCCCCACAGTGCCACAGATATGCCCCCACAGTGCCATACATATATGCCCCCACAGTGCCACAGATATGCCCCCACAGTGCCATACATATATGCCCCCACAGTGGCAGATATGCCCCCACAGTGCCACACATATATGCCCCCACAGTGCCACATATATGACCCCACAGTGCCATAAATATATACCCCCACAGTGCCACACATATATGCCCCCACAGTACCACACATATATGCCCCCACAGTGCCACAGATACACCCCTACAGTGCCACACATATGCCCGCACAACTCACTGTTTGTGTCTCAGCTGCTGCTGCTGATGATTTCCTGGGGACTCGGAGGGGAGGGGAGCGGAGCGCACATCACGCGCCTCGCCTTCACAGTGTGTGCCTGAGCCGTCAGCCATTCATAGCTCGCGGGCTGGCTCCTGATTGGCTGCGGCCCGCGAGCTCTGATTGGCTGACAGCCAAGTGAGCAAGGGGAAGGAGAGACGCGATGCGCTCCCCTCTCCTGGGAAATTAAACAGCTGTGGCGCCGCGGACGGGGAGAGGGGGCAAAGGCGCGCTGGGGGGAGCTGCCAGGCACCCCGGCTGTTTAACAGAGGCTGACAAGCCGTGCGGCGCCCCGGGCTGCTGCTCGGCTTGTCCGCCTCTAAAAACGGCCCTGCCCATATGCACCTAGCAGTGTGGGCTGGGTGCAGCCTTCGTGCGGACAGCGGGCGGAATTTAAAGCGCACGCAAAACTGCGAATTTCCATTAACCATATTATTTCAGCCATTTTCTAGCCAACATTTTGACCCTGTCGACCTTTGCTCCTTTCCACCTTTTCCATGTTGACCTTTTGGTCCTGTAGTCCTGTTGCATGTCCGCCATATAGTGTCAACCTATTGACTACTGTATGTTAAATATGTAGATCTATCAAGCCACACCCCCACATTGTGCCCCTGGGTCTTGGACACAGCTTATAATCTTTTTATTCAAAAAGCACAGTTGCCTGCAGATAGAACAAAAACATTGTTTTAGGTTTGCAGTATAATAATGTCATCAAACCAACTGGCATGGAAGACACCCACATATGGTCTGGGCACTCCTCTGTTGTCCGGAACACGCCCTCAAAACTTAGTCACTGTATACTGTATAAGTCACCATTGTAGCCTGTGGGCCACTTTCTGCACCATTTATAAGGAAACTATGGGCATTCACACAGGGGTGGTTAGGATTCCAAAGGTTAGTATACCGACACAGGAATCTCGACCTCCGGTACTCTGACAGGGGGTGAGGACAATGAAGCCCCTTAAAGGCTCGCTGCGCTCGTCACGCTGCGGGCTCAGTGGCTCGCTGCGCTTGCCACAGATTCTATTCTCCCTCTATTGGGAATGTGGACGAGGGAGAATATGCCCTCTCAGTCGGGATCTTGACTGTCGGGCATTTGAACAGTCGTGACACAGATGTTGTATACTGACCATCGGAATCCCAACTGTTGGGACACCATCCAGAGCCCCCAGGGGCCCGAAGAAGCAGTTAAGTGATCCCTTCTTTTCTAACTCATAGCATGGATTGGCCCCTTTCAGCGCCTCTGTCCCTACATGTGTGTAATGATACATTTTCCCAATCCATCATTTCTTATTGCTGATATAAGCTATAATAATTATCAGGTCTAGAAACCAGTAATTAATAAATATGCAGAAATGTTGTAGTTCTTCTCAATAATAGGAAATATTTTAAGCCCTAATAATTACATGTATCATGGTGATTTAACCAACATACCCCATTTTGCATTAAGTTAATACCCCACAAAAGTGTTTTGTATTTCTTTTTAAGCTAAATACTGTACATTGGGATTATATTATATATATATTATCCACAAAAGTTTTTTTTTCCAATTGATTTCTTTTCTCGTGCCCCTGTTGTTTCTTGCTAGGCATGTAATGGTATTTACTGGGACAGACTGATAACACTTCTTACACAGTACTGCTTGTCCCTTGTTACACAGCCATGGCAGAAGCAGCTTACTCTTCTTTCCCCACAGGGTCTCTTTATTTAGCTATCTGCATTCAAGTCCTTGCAGAAAATTCATCTCCCATAAAAAGCGCTGTGTGATATTTTGACATCTAAGCCATGCTTATGTAAAATAAAAAATGTATGCAAATGATTCCCCCCGCGAAACCGTCCTGTATTGTGAGCAGAATATGATTGAAAGACTATTTGCATAAAGGGAAAGGACAAAGAAAAAAATTGGAAAATGTATAACATGATGCTATATAGGCCTGATTATTGTATGATTCTATAGAGTTGAATGATTGTTTGCAACTGTGCATGCGTTATATGTTCTGAAAACCCATACTACACATGTGTTAGCCAGAGGGTATATAATACTTGCCTACTTTGATTTTCACCTCTCCGGGAGAACACATCACTTGGCCCCACCCCCATGCAGTAAAACTCAGTGATTCATAGGCTGCTGAGAGGGGGCAGGGCTTAAATGATGCAAAATGCTGCTATCACGTCATTTTCACGGACCCTCGATTTGTTGAAATTGAACAGCAGGGAAGGGGAGAGCAGGGGCTCTGGCCAGCAAGTGGGAGATTTGCCCATTATCCTGGGGGGCCGGGAGGGCATTCGGGGAGAGTAGGCAAACCTGAGGTATGTACAAAGGTCAGAATATAGTCAGAAGGGTGGCTGGTCAGTTCATTGGTGTCCTTTCTATTTCTGAACAATTAAAACTGATGTGGTGTTTTTCAGCGCAATACGACCATATTGTACTGAAATATGCAAGTAAACCCTGAATAAAATCACTGTTTAATTACGAAACGTGCGGGTTTGGTCTTACCGGGATCTACTCGTTTCTCACGAGGGATCTTATTGGATATGTAAAACTTGCGACAGCCAATAGCCAACCATAAAAATCCAAACTTGCGATAATTTGACTATAAGAACTGAGTAAATGTGAACCTGCGTTGTGGTGTTAGTATATTCAGCAGTAGATTAGTATCCAGTAAGACAACATAACTTTGTAAGTATGGTCGGAAAGTGTTTCCAAGACATACATTCTGGTATTTTATATAGCTTTGATTGCTTTCAGCTCACTGATGTAATTGATTAGGCCAATGGTTCCCAAACTGTGTGCCGTGGCACCCTGGGGTGCCTTGGGTGCCCTGGATTGTTGGTTCATGATCAAATTTAAGTTGTTTATGGCCAAAGTAATAGCCAAATTGGAGACAAACAGAGGTGAATCCTGACCATTACCACATAACTGACCCTAAGGATGAGCTATAAACACAATTTTATTAACTTAATATTTTTTCCTGACTTTCTTAATGAGAAAATTTTGGTTTAGGGGTGCCATGAAAAACTTTCTGATACTCTAATTCCACAACGTTTTGGAACCCCTGGATTAGGCTTTAATTTTCTTGTGTCCAAATTGTGGGGAGCCATTGCTCATATAGAGGATTTGTAGTGCAACGTATTATTTGCCACCAGTGAGAGCAGCGTTTGGGTACTGTTTATCTGTTTGGTGTAATATGGGAGTGTTGCTGGCTGATATTGCAGGCAGCTGGATACACAGAAGCATAGCCATGAGTATAGGAGGTCATAGTTAAACAGAGACACCGTACCTGCTATAGTGCTTATGCAAGTTACTATGGTGCGACAAGTGGTGGTTAATAAGAATGCACTTATCGGTATTACAGCGTGCATGGATGCGCATAGCAGGTGCCTCAGTCATTCAGCCGAATGCATGAACTGTACACTAAGGAAAGCATTTGCAGTGGCATAAACTCAGTGGTGTAACTATGTTTTGGGCAACCCCCCCCCCCGCCAGAAATTTCAGCCGCCCCTCCCCTTAAAATAAAGCCCGTCCCCAACCCCGCTACTTACCCTTCTGTTTGCCGCCGCCATCGGAGCTGGGACCCGCAGATCTACTTGTCTCTTGTCTTGTCCCAAAAAGTGTCTGCTGTAAGGGGGCAGCAATTTTTTAGGGTTATTTTCATTTACAAGTCTGCATGGAGGAGAGCCGCTCGGGACCGCAGACAAGAGACAAGTAGATCTGCGGGTCCCGGCGGCAGCGGCGGCGGCAGTGCAGTGCATGATAGCCCCGGAGACCCCTGGAGCCCACACTTAATCAGTGCCTCCCTGCGACCGCGGGATCAGAGGGGCAATAGTTACACCACTGCATATACTCAAAGATGGGTGACTACCAACTTACTGGAGCTAACAAATGACTGCTGCAAAAAAGATATATATATAGGGTCAGCCTGCTTGTACACTATGCTGTAACTGCTAATACAAACTACTTTTTTTCATCAAAACTGTGAGTGCTGGTCCATTCCTTTCCTTCTCGGAGGCTTGGGTAAGTCCTGTCTTTAATTAACCTTAAGGACCCTGCACCCCTGATATTACACCTTCTTGAGTGCCATCCTGCATATATCTATGGATATATATATATATATATATATATATATATATCATGTTGGTGCTTCAGCACTCTTGGTGTCCCCTATGGGATTTCCTGCTCCGGTGCTTTCAAGTGGGGTGACCCCCTAATATAGGAAAAACAAACAGCAAGCGGCGCTCGGAGACTTGAACAGGTGAAAAAAACGCAGTTTTAATCATACTTGCCTACTTTTAAATTCTCCTCTCCGGGAGAATCCCGGAGAGGAGTCTGTCAGCATCGCGTGTGTGGGCCTGATGTAGATGTCATCAACCTCCGCCCCCAGCACTGGATATCCCCCGATTTGTGGGGCCTCACGGAGGGGCAGGGCTAAATGGCACGATTTGGATATTTAGCCCCGTTCCCTCCGGTGAATATCCTTGAATCGCGGTAATTCAACAATGCGGCCGGGCAGCTGCAGGGGAGATCCGGAGGGTGAGGCAGAATACGGGAGGATTTCCCACCTTTCCAATCCGGAAGAGTAGGCAACCCTGGTTTTTATGGCTTCTCAATGTTTCGGGGTGGGACACCCCTTCTTCAGGATATATATATATAGCACAGATGGGTCCAGCACTCAAGGCTTCGGAAAACGCCAAGAAATCCTTACTCCGGTGCCCTCAATGTGGAGGGGATGAGGCCTCTCTTGTATATGGATGAATATAAAGCGGCACTCAGAGACTTGATGATCAGTGAAAAATCAGGATTATCTTTAATCCATGTGCTACAGGCAACGTTTCGGTGGCCTTGTAGTCAGGACAAAGTATGCAGAAAACATATATGGCAAATAAAGTGATATAAATAGGTAATTTACCCGCTACCCCATGTGCGTGAGTTAGGTCCACAATCACCTCCGGCGGTTTCCGGATCGGCGCCATCGGCTTGGCACTCCGTCCACATCATCGCCGGGGGTGCCCGTGATGTGTCACCGATGCACGTCCCCGGGCGCCTATTCCGGAGGTCACGTGGGACCTTTGTGAAAACAAAAACAAGGGTGCATAATGATGAATGGACAATAATATAACAATGTTGATTTACAAGGCCATCATCCAGGCAAATTATAAATTTAAGGGAGGCTAAGCAACACTGGTGACAATTAAAAAATTAATGTGTCAACAACATAATATAATATTACAATGTAGTGATGATAGTGTCATCTAGTGCAGTGGTTCCCAACCCTGGTCCTCAAGTACCCCCAACAGTGCACATTTTCCAGGTCTCCACACAGAATCACAAGTGACATAATTAGCTCCACCTGTGAATCTTTTAAAATGTGTCTGAATAATGAGTGCACCTGCTGGGTAACCTGGAAAACGTGCACTGTTGGGGGTACTTGAAGACCAGGGTTAGGAACCACTGGTCTAGTGACCAAGAAATATTAGTAAAAAAAAAAACAATTTAACATGTAACACATATAAGGATTATCTCCCAGCTAAAAGTGACCTAAAACAGGTTTTTATGAAGCGATCAAAAAATGACCGCCGCACTATGGTGTCAAATTTTGTCTATTGAATACATTATATGTTAAGTTGAATTACATTTAATGGGAGTGGACCATATTGGTGGTCATTTAAAATGCTGTTTCAAACTTAATGGCTGCAAGGCAGTATTAGGATTAATAAAATGTAGAAATAAGTGAAAACAAATAAGTATAAGTGCATAGAAATCACTATAATAAGTATCTGATCTCTATTGTCTTTGACTGGAGGACAAGGGATACAGAGGGATTCAGTATTGAATCCCGGCGGTCGGGATCCCGGCGTTCAGAATCCCGACGCCGGAATCCCGACAGCCGAAATGCCGACAAGGGGGGGACGTGCAATGTTAAATGCACCCCCATTGTTAACGCCACCCCCACTATCAATGCCAACCCAAAGCGTGGCGAGCGCAGCGAGCCCGTGAGGGGCGGCGGTACGCGTCCTCCTACCTTTTCATACCCCCACTATCCACGTCGGCATGGAGTTGATTTTAGATAGTGTGGCGAGCGCAGCGAGCCACCGAGCCCGAAGCGTGGCGAGCGGCCGCGGAATACATGTAAAGTAATCCGTGTCCCCTCGCGGTGCTTGCTGCGCTCGCCACGCTTCGGGCTCGGTGGCTCGCTGCGCTCGCCACACTATCTAAAATCAACTACATGCCGACGTGGATAGTGGGGGTATGAAAAGGTCGGAGGACGCGTACCGCCGCCCCTCGCGGGCTCGCTGCGCTCGCCACGCTTTGGGTTGGCATTGATAGTGGGGGTGGCGTTAACAATGGGGGTGCATTTAACATTGCAAATCACATCGCATCGCATGCCACTTGCTGGCATGCGTTGCTATGCGATATTTAATTGTACAATCAGGGGCATTTTCCCGAAAATCACATCGCATACCATCGCATAGTACCTGGGGGTGTGCAAGGATGGAATAACATGCAAATCATCAGGAAATGGCCGAAAATCGGCCAAAAATCGGCCGAAAATCGGACGCAAATCGGACGCAAAATCGCATCGCAGATCAAATCGGCCAAAAATCGGCAGAAAATCGGCCGCAAATCGGCCGATAAATCGGATGCGATATCGGATGTGATTTGGATGAAATCGGGCGCCGTTATAATACACAAGTACCCGGGCGCCTATTCAATGCTGTCTTTCTCAACAGTATTGAAGTGCAGATCAACAGAAAGGGCCCAACTTTAAAAGCTGTCAGGCCTGTTTTGCAGAGAATGGCAGTGGATTGTCAGGATCACGCCTGTATCTCGACAATCCATGGCCGTTTACGTGGACATACCCCCTTTTCATTGATCAGCAGGTGGGACATGGAATCCCGCCTGCCGATATTCAGATGGGAAAAACGCAAATGGGCCAGGGTCATGGTTGTCGGGATGTACTGACAGTCATGACCCAGGATTGAATACCGCCCTTAATCCTGCCCTTTGTTTATAGATGAATAACTAGGAAACAGCTTTGTTTAGCATTTATAGGTTAAAATTAATCTTGGTCTCCATATACCGATGTATCTTCCTGATCATGTGACCGTATATGTCAGAGCGCCTACGTTGGTAGCACCATTTTCATAGCAATCACTGTGTATACAGAAGGGGGACACTGTCTCCATACAGTATATTGGATTTGCTTTTTCCTATCACATGACTGGATATGTCAAAGTGCCACCATTGGTTGCTAGGTTACCAAGGTAACCTCTGTGTGCACCTATTTTAATCCTGCAGGTGTTCCTTTATTTCAAGACACATGTTATTTTAAGTAATGGGAATGGCCATGGGGACCAAGTTTGCAGCAAGCTATGCCAACTTCTACATGGTAGAGGAACATCTTATTAGTGGGGAGTGAGTTTGGCACACACCTGGTCCTCTATGACCGCTATATAGACAATTTATTTCCCACTCATGGGAAGCAGTTTCTATGGTGGGGATGGTATATTATACATGTTATATATGAGAGTGTACACCCCCAAACGATGGTGATGCTTGGTCCAGCACATCGCCATCCCCCACTCAGATCTTGAGTGCTTGCTAGTTAGGTTGCATCCAGAGACTGAAGTTAGCACAGATAGCACACATCGCTCTATACAGTGTGCATCGGGCGATATGTGCTAAGTGATCTGTGCTAAATACATCGCTCAGCAGACGCCAGCACATCAGCACATGTGTGAGGGGCCTTAGATTTGGGTGGGGTTGTGTTCAAACTGACATCTAAATTGTAGTATAAAAATAAAGCAGCCAGTATTTACTATATAAATACTTTATTATAACTCACCCATATCTAACTCTCTCTGCACGTTACATCTGCCCCACCTGCAGTGCACATGGTTTTGTCCATTTCAGAAACAATGCTCTTTGCGTTCAAGTCTGAATTAGGCACTATATTTGCATCCACAGACAATTGTATTTCTCTCTGTAAATATAAGAGTGTAATGTCTAATAACTTTGCAGATTTTTCAAGTCTAGGATTCTGAATACACATACTGTATAGTATCATTCTAGGGGAATTAAGCAGCAATAAATGAAAAGGAATGTTTACATCTGCACCTAAGGCAAACAAGAACCAAGAAATCCAATTAAAGGATCTTGGCAGACTAGTGAAGATTTTTCTGGACAGATGATTTTATGAGCTGAGAACAGTTTTCTGCTGTTGGCACTTTCAGCTGAGCAGCTTGGAGTTTAAGTACAAGTGAATGTTTCAAACTAAATTAAAATCATGATAGCAGGATGGAAGGATGGAAGGATGCTTTACTGTCATTAGAATAATATGTTAGTAACCTTCTCTCTGGCATATATACATTATACTGTATGAACACATGCAATCTATATTTTAATTAATATTTGATTGTATATTAGCATATTTTCCCATGTCGACCTTTTTCCATGTCAAAATAATAGTGTCGACCTAATGACTGTCGACCATCATGCTGTAGACCAAATGACCGCATCCCTATTGGACAGCTTTAGATGGGACAGCAACCACCAGATATGACTATTTGTAGCAAAATAGGATAACACCAACTAGAACCTGATATCTAAAATAAGCAGGAAGTCCTCAGGGCTAATTTACAGCGAGATGTGAAAAATTCACTAATGCCAGCGGAGGAATAGCCGAGTCGATCACATAAGTTTCCTATGGTTGCATCTTATTCAAGACCTGGACCAAATTAACCTGAGGAGATACCCTGCTGTCCACTCAGAAGCTGCAAAGGCAAACCAGTGAGTTCCATGGTGAGCCAGTCTGGGTTCCCTGAATCATTATTAGCCAATCATCATGCAGCGGCCATATACTTGTCATGGCCATTGTGAACGGGGTGGTCTAGTTTGGCGATGGCAAGATAATAACATGGTCAGAGGGGGGACATAGTTAGAGACCTAATGCATACCTCCCAACAGTCCTTATTTCAGCGGGACAGTCCCGATTATTAGGGCCTGTCCCACTGTCCCACCCGCGGGCGGCAGTGTCCCGCGGTGAGGAGGGGCTGTTGGGAGTCCCCCCTGTTGGCTGCTAAGCAGCGGGGAATAAATGCTGTGCGCACGCGCACAGCGTCTATTCCCACAGCCAGGGGGCTGGGGGGCATGGCTAGAGGCTCAAAGAGCCTCTGGGTCATGCCCCCATAGCGGCAAAATGGGGGCGTGGCCTCGCGAAAGAGTTGCGGTATAGACCACGCCCCTAAATTAGGCCACGCCCCCGAAAGTTTTGTCGCGCCTCCGGTGCGCAGTAGCGGTTTCCCGGGTCCAGCGCACAGAATGTTGGGAGGTATGCTAATGTTCACCAAATCCCTGGTGACCTGGTGCCTTATCTGTTCTGGCTGACCTTCTTAAGAAGCATAGAGGCTTACATTCTAAGTCAGTCCTTGCACAGAAAGGTCAGAGGGGCTACACAGCTGGGCCTTGTCAGCTTGACTGGCCTAACCCCATTTTTTATCACTTCAGGGGCATGCCCACCATTCCCGCAGGAGCTCTGCCCATAGGCAAATCTAAGGGGTGGTCCGGGGGTGCACCAGACCACCCATTAGACTACCCGGTGCCTGTACCTTTAAGTGTTAAATTAACACCGCCGCTGCCCGGATTTCGCATATTTTTGTCCACAGGACCCGGGAGGGCTGCGCACATGCCCGACTGCACGCAGCTCCTCCCATGGTCCTTTGCGGAGCGTGTGATAGGGTTCAGCTATACTTATCAACCTTCCATGTCAGCCAGAGGATTCACCTTCTAAGTGACGGCCGGAGATCAGTTGAAATGACACACACACACACCAATGGAGTATGCTAGTCAGACAGTGATCTGAAGTTTAATCTTAAGGTGCTCATAGTTATACCAAAAATGTGGAATGCAATCCACGTCATTGCTCATTAAATATTTCTTTTGAAGTTTTAAGCTAAAGCAATAAATTCACACTTTTTAATAAGATGTCAAAACAAAAGTTTGTTTATAATAGAAATAATTGGATCAATGTTAATAAGCAAGCAGTAACTTTGCCTCCTTCTGATTCTCAAAACATTGGAAAACGCTATCTTCATGTCGCAGGTGCAATATCTTCTGACCTTGGTAACATCTCTTGAAATCACCTCAAACTTTTCCATCTTATGCTGAAATTAAAATCTGTTCTGCTAGAAGCATTTTAAGGAAAATGCATCTTAAAGGGACAGTGATAGTTCTGAATAACATATATAAAACTTAAACCTTATATGTATATAAAAGGTGAGAATCATATCTATACTCTATCATTTCCTCCTGTTGATTCTACCTTTTACTGACTTAATATCACTATTGGTTATAATCCATTATAAAACTAAAGTATATATGCAAAATAGTTGCTTAATATAATGCGGCTTCTCTCAGTTCCTCCTGTTTGTGACAATCTATCAGTACAGTTGGCCTGCCTAACGAGGAGCACACAGTCCACCATAATGGTGCTAATGGCTACTTCTCCACGAGCAGATGCTGTCATCACTTCAGGTGGAGGGTAATGACCATTCACACATATCCATCATAGTAAACTATCTACCGCTCTTCCCTCTGCAAAGTGTTTGTGTAGTGTTATAAAACCTGGAGGTTTCAAACTGAGGTTTATAGCATCGCATCTATAGTTTCCATTATCTTTTTACATGTCATTTTCTTTGTCAGATTTCTCATCAGGGAATCTTGTGAGATTTACTTTCAGAATTAATTGTCCATTTATTAAGTCCATTTGCAATGTCCTTTCACTTATGATTTCCACCATAGTCCAATATTTTTAGTTCTTCTAGTACATTGTTGCCAATAGTAAAGAACATCTTGTCTATGTTGTGGCGACTTTATCTTGTAACACATCAATAATTAAAATTCATGCGAATGACCAAATCTTGTACATCACAGGGTGCGATTCTTTTTTCTTGTTTCTGGAACAAAAACCAAGTGTGAGTATTTTACCTATCAGTCATAATACAAATTTTACCAGAACATAGGTAACTATAAATAAAACCTTTAAGCCAGGTTACTGGATTTTTCCATGAGTTTAGCCATTTATTTTCACTATAAACTTTGGCAACTTGGCTTTTTAACTCTTTAACTTGGAATAGGTGGTTCTCAATGGCTTCAACAACTTTATATGTGTCATTAAAGTAATTAAAACAAGCTTCTTTTACACCAATGCACATTCTCACTTATTATGTACAGTTCTGGCGATTGTCATACTGTACTACATTGGATTAATCATCAATGACCAAACAAGGGTCACAATAATCACCATTAATGCAGCAGAAGACATTATACATCCCAAAAGACCCTTATCAGATTTTGAACCTATTAAACTGTATTTATGCATGATACAGTACAATGATTGGATAATACTTCCTTTGAGGCTTTCTTGTATCCCAGTGTCCTTATTTGCCACTTTTTGATACAATCGCTGCGATCAGTAGACATTGGCATAGACTTTCAAATCAGGGATCAAGAACTTTCCTGAAGTATTTCCTTTAGAGTCACTCAGTCTTCAAATTGCAGCTTGTAACTTATATCTACATTAGTATCTTGGATAGACAAAAAACTTGACAATGGACATTTAGTCAAATCATCATATATACATTATAACTTCAAATATTCAAATTATGCCTTATATGATATTAACTAGTATTTAATCTATTTTTCTTCATTTCTCCCATCATTAAATAACCTTTGAATATGTTTTTATACTGCAGCCTCAGTGTTTGCTGACTTGTAAAGCCATTTCTCCAGCCAGTGTCTGTATGTCTGTATTCACACAAGGGCAAATTCATATCTTAAGACCCTGGGCAACTGGGTGAAGATCACTTGTTTCCATTAAAAGGGTGGGTACATTGTGTACTTTTACAACCTGTTCTCAGGTTCTATAATGCACACTTCAGCCTGTTGCAAAGGCCTGTGTGGACTCTAGGGGTTCTCTATTGTTTCCCACCTATAACTTTATATACATGCTGCCATGCATAATGTGGGCATTTGCCAGTGACTTGTTGGCAGACAGCGCTTTTTCCCAGACACCACTCGTCAAAGCCTTTCTCAGCTCCTTGTTTCTTACCTCCTTGCTCAGAGGCTTATTGTAGGAGCAACAAGTGTGTCTTCTGGCTTAGCACTTATGGGTTCTATGTCCATCTGATGGTCGGGTGTATTCAATAACTGTAACACGGCTTACCTGCCTTGCAGCATATTAGCCATACTATTGCCCATAGTCATAAGTGTCTGCTCCTCAGTGTGCTGTGACCTTACACAACAACTGGCTTAGACAGGCAACAAAGACGGCATCCTTGTATTAGAGCCTTCAGCTCTGCTGTTTATGTAGACATACAGTATATAAGGGTAGAAATTCCTATAGTTATACATTATGTATAGGATATCATTATCACAATGCCTTGGAAATCTCGAAAAATTTTAAAGGTGCATTTTTCTTCTTTTTCCTTATGCTGAGATACTGTTACCACAGCATATTTTATACTTATTATGGAGCTCTGCAATTTCTCTGTAACTCCTCCCCCCTTTTGAGCACAGCGTACAATACCGCTGAGATCAATATGATGAAACATAAAACAAACACTATCTATCAGCAATATTATTTACAGTACACATTTCTTTTGTATCTCTTTGGCTGCTTCTAATGTAACAGTCTGTATGTGAGACATATGCAGCGTCCCCCGCTACACTCCTTTATTCTGACTCTAGTGTAAATAATGAAGCTGGTTTCAGACTTGTACAGCACTTGAGGATTACATTGGAGGGCGTTAGGAGCGCTACTTCATATTTAGTTTGATAAATGTTTATAAAAGTAAATTATTATCATACTAAAGTAATGCAGTATCCAGTACTGGAATTTTCTGATAACCAATATAAGAGTGTGTCATTACCTTTATGAATACAAGTAGCTGATTTCTCTAAATACATGAAACACACAAAACTTTTGTTAAATCAATTAGGATAAAATACACTTTATTTTCTGCAGACAAATATCTTATCTGTAGTAACAAATCATCCGCATTGAAAATAATACAATGCACGGGGACTCATAGCCCCTCCCTACAAAGTGCAGACCTGCCGACACTTTTGTACACTGTGATATGACTGAACACAGTTAAATTAATCAAAATAAAATAGATTTTAGTTGATCTGTTCAGATTTTAACCAAATGTTCTGTTTTGCTCTATTAAATACACACCATACGTTGAGGTAGAAAACTATTAAGAGATATATACAAGAGTTTTTTACACATTTTCAGAATTAATTATGTATATTTTCAGACTTTAAACATCATACAAGCACCTTGGACAGACAAAAGAACAGCTCCTGCCGAATTCAGGGAACAGTCATTTGCATAATCTGAGATAACATGTAATATTATTTTGGGGAGTCACCTTTTTGACTGTTAAGGGCTTTTTATATTGGAGCTGAAACAAAAGCATTTCTTTAAATGACAGTACTAGTCAAGTGCTGATATGTGATATGCAAATTAGCTGTAAATGCAAAGAACTACATTTGCATCAATCTTTACAGAATATACAGATATCATTCAAATAGCTTTACAAATAACGTATATACTTAGCAAAAGAGTTTCATATCATTAAAGATAAATCTGAGGGTTAAAGTATTCAGCACTGATCTTACAGCTTGCATTTCACAGTTAAAGTTCTAGCAACATATATTATTTTGCTAAGACAGAAGCCAACCCCCCCTTTTTTAACTCATCTTTGGAATTCCTTTGGTTAGCATCAAATACACATTTATTTAACAGTTTTTACTTAGGGTACCCCGCTGCACCTTACAATTAAAACCAAATAATAGATAAAAACGGTCATAACAGACACACAAAGATTGGAAATCCATAATCAGTTGCAGGAATTATTTCATTTTATATTCAATGTGACTTAAGCTCACATCATTTGTACACTGTATTTTAAAGATTTCATTAAATTTTTTGCGAAGTGTTCAAGTGTGTTAACAAATATTCTGGAAAGTATACAATCAGTATCCACTTTAGTGGTGTGATACAATTCTGTGACAACACAACTTGTACACTCTTTAACTTTTGAAGATGTTACCTGCTCCTTCTGATTATCTTTCCAAAATCTGTGCATATTCTCATGGGGGTCAAGGGTGCTAACCGTCGGTATGTTTCATACCTATATCGTTATGATATAATTTTCCTTATAATTGATATATCTTGTCACTGTAATCTTGTGACACACCCTGTTTCTTCTAGCTGACAGTCAAATTAACCTTATGAACTACAACAATGTCTAGGGGAACTTAAAATTTGAGATAGAGAAATACTCTTCATTTAGACAAACATAAGAGTTATAATTATGGGCTTTAAACAAAAAAATCAACCTAACGTTTCCAGTATATCTGCAATACATGTAAATAAAAAGCAGTTACTACAAATCTCTTATATACACAGTATGGCTTTCCCAAAAAATATATAGCACAGTTCTGTCTGATAATTCAATAACAAGATAATTAAGATTTGGACGCATTTTTAGAAAATAACTAAAATAAACAAAAACCTTATTTTGATAACTGCAATAGTATAAATGTTTAAACAATGAAATCACCAATCAGCAGTTCTCCCTATTTAAGAACACCAGACAAAAATATCAATCTACAATAGTTCTGCGAGTATATTATTTGTTTGCATAAACCTGTGTAATGATCTGTGTAAGTGCATGGACATAGGATGGTGGTGGAGATGATGCTGTTTCTATCTCTCTCATTGGTGCACCTAGAAGCGCTGCCTCTGGTGGTGCCCCTGGTATTATGGGCTGCACAGGGTGTATTAATTGTAATGGGTTGTCATCATCTAATTTTTCCTGATTTTCTGTCTCTATTTCTTTAGCTGCTGTTATCCAAATGGTCACCTGGTCACTGCATTTATGTTTTGCTATACAATTTTTATTACAGGAAGCAAATTTTTCCCAACTGTCAACATGTAAACTGCCCTCTGGCGGAAAGCCAGCTCTTTTAAAAAACTTTTTTATTCATTTTAGTGCCTTCTCCCCCTCACGCTGCCTAATGACATCTATGGGTTTGTCTGGCCGTGACATCTTTCTAGACCGTGTTCCCATGACTTTATCCTCCCCTTATGGCCTTTTCTCCCCTCACACTGGTGTGAGTACCTTTATGTGAGACCTTATGGACTTTTCTCCCCTCACACTGAAGTGAGTACCTTTATGGGAGACCTTATGGCCTTTCCTCCCCTCACACTGAAGTGAGTACCTTTATGGGAGACCTTATGGCCTTTTCTCCCCTCACACTGATGTGAGAATCCTTTATGGGAGATATTATGGAGGTTTATGGACTGTATACACGGAACCCTACCTGATCTCCCCTCACACTGATGTGAGAATCCTTTATGGGAGACTGAATTAGATGTATTAGTTTACAGTACCTTATGTGAGTACACTGTATGGGAGTATATGTATCCTTTAGACCTCTCCTTGGGGACCTGTTCTGGTCAGTATCTCCTTCACCTTATGGAGGTACTGTATCTTTAAGTTTACAGGAGACCTGCTCTAGTCAGTACTCCTGTAATTCTTTCCCCAAGAGAAGTTTTAATGTCTGTCAGTGGGCAGAATAAAGGACCAGTGGGATCTTTTGCTTCCTTCTGTTCTAGTAATTTTTGCCAGGTGTATCCTCCATACAGCAGGATTGTAATGGGTTATCAATGTGGGTGCCTTTTAAAATGGTTATTTTGCTGTATGGGTTAGCCATTGTTTCAGCCACAAATATTCCTCCTTTTGTTTGTTCACCAGAGATTCCTTTCAAAACAGAAATCCCACTTTTTTTTTTGTGTTTGCAACAGTATATTTGCTGTGCAGGCTGGACAATTAAATCTGGTTCTCCCTGTCTATTTATTCTTTTTCCTTACACCCTGTGCAGTCAGGCGGGCACATATGCCTGAATGGCCCCCCCTGATCCACCATGTAGTGTCGTAATGTTATCTTTACTTCTGTGGGGAGGAGGTTTCCTTCTCCCTGTCTAAGTGCGCTGGTTGCTTTGCCTGGGTGATAGGAGTGATGTGTGTCTTATATTTGATATTGGACAAATGAGTGAGGGTGATATCTGTCCCATTTTTCTGTGTAGTGGGATATGTCTGTACCTCAAGCCAGGTTGTTCCTATTACTGCTAATAGGTCACCTGCATTTGCACAATGTGTTCCCACAATTATAGCCAAATTACAATCTCCACAATACATCAAAATTATTGATATGTGAACCAACTATGGCAGTCATAGACTCATATCTGTGAATTATAGTACCCCAAATTGGCTTATAAAATCTGGTAAGGTATTCCCAATAAACCCCTGGTCTCACTGTGGCACATTATTACCCTGTTTCTAAATTACAATAAAGCTTAGACAATCATTGCAAGAAAATCTATCCACCATTCCCAGTAACACACTTGTTATATAACAGGTGTAGCATTCTTCAAAAGAATAGTGATAGAACTATCAACAATACATACAGTGAAAATAGCAGTGGTAGTGTGGAGCATATATCATTGATCAGACTTCATACAACTTTATATTTTCAGTTCCACCAAGAAGTTTCTTAATGCCCATAAATCCTTTTGCTAAAATGTATCCCACATAACCCAGGAAGATTAGAACCATAAACAATAACGTACAGATAGTCATGATTTCAAACAGTTCAGCCATTTGAATTTTCTTTTAGTGTTCTCAAGACAAAAACATGCTTTATACCCCTAAAGCCTTCAGAAACCAAAGGCTACAAATATGAGGGATTTTTTTTACCATCTGCTGCTTGAGTATGTGGCAGCTTCTTAATATTATACTGACAAATGGGTTTTAAACCTGGGACTATATGATTCCTGGGCAAATAGATTATGATATTAGAATAATCATCTTCAATGTACTGTTCCAACAATTCCCTTTTTAAATGATAGCCTATTATGCAGTATACTTCATTATAAATTTCTACATTACCAAATGATACTTTAGTATTTGTACTTGCTACTAAACTTGGTACCACAGATCTCCTATATTCTTAAAACAACAACACAGATACATTGTCTACATACACCCCTCTGATTATGTAATAATTCAAATTATTTACAAGCATCATAATCTACTTTATCCATATAACACTTTACAGTATTTACCTTAAAGAGAATTTCTTCTGACTGACATTGGGTTCTTTGAGATATTCTCTGATCCTCCCAACTGACATTCCACAGATACACACAAGAAGCGCTGAACCAAGTGAGCAGGTAGAAATCTACACATTTATTCTCACTTACCGGTTTTTGTTCAGCGGTTCCTGAGAGATCAGAGGAGTTTGTTGTCAGGTGGAGAGATGATGGAATATCCCGGACGAGCCCCCAAACTGATAGGGTTCAGCTATACTTATCAACCTTCCATGTCAGCCAGAGGATTCACCTTCTAAGTGACGGCCGGAGATCAGTTGAAATGACACACACACACACCAATGGAGTATGCTAGTCAGACAGTGATCTGAAGTTTAATCTTAAGGTGCTCATAGTTATACCAAAAATGTGGAATGCAATCCACGTCATTGCTCATTAAATATTTCTTTTGAAGTTTTAAGCTAAAGCAATAAATTCACACTTTTTAATAAGATGTCAAAACAAAAGTTTGTTTATAATAGAAATAATTGGATCAATGTTAATAAGCAAGCAGTAACTTTGCCTCCTCCTTCTGATTCTCAAAACATTGGAAAACGCTATCTTCATGTCGCAGGTGCAATATCTTCTGACCTTGGTAACATCTCTTGAAATCACCTCAAACTTTTCCATCTTATGCTGAAATTAAAATCTGTTCTGCTAGAAGCATTTTAAGGAAAATGCATCTTAAAGGGACAGTGATAGTTCTGAATAACATATATAAAACTTAAACCTTATATGTATATAAAAGGTGAGAATCATATCTATACTCTATCATTTGCGTGCCGTGATGTCGGGCGGCGCTGGCTCCCACCCTCACTTCCTCCTCCTCCGTCCTCGCCGTCCATCTCCCTCCTCCTGCATCTGCTGCGGCTGGGCTAGTGCACACACACGTGTGTTTGTGTGGTGCAGCAGCCCAGCGCACAGCCATAACACTGCTCCCCTGCTCAGCTCCTGCCCCTGGTGGTCTCTAACAGTGCTGATAAGTGCAGCAGTGAGAGTGACAGACTCACTGCTGCAGACAGTGCTGCCTGGCTTTGATTTATACTGTATTCTTCTTGCCCAGCGCCCTGCCCAATGGCTTTTATTTAAAAAAAAAAAAAGGCTGTAATCTTTCCCAGTGCCCTGCCCAGTGCCCTACAGGGCCTGTAGGGCACTGGGCAGGGCACTAAGAAAGATTACAGTGTTTTTTTTTTTTTTTTTAAAAGCCATTGCTGGGCACTGGGCAGGGCACTGGGAAAGATTACAGCCTTTTTTTTTTTAAATAAAAGCCATTGCTGGGCACGGCCCCTGCCCAGTGCCAGGCCAGCCCAGCAATGGCTTTTATTTAAAAAAACGCTGTAATCTTTCCCGGTGCCCTGCCCATTGCCCAGCAATGGCTTTTATTAAAAAAAAAAAAGGCTGCAATCTTTCCCAGTGCCCTGCCCAGTGCCCATTAATGGCTTTTATTTGAAAAAAAACCCGCTGTAATTGTTAAGGTTAAGCCACACCCTTCAAATGAGGTCACACCCTTTTTAGGTCACGCCCCCTAACAATTGTCAAATTCAATGCCTCCAATCTAGGACCACCCATTAGCATATTTCTAGATTCGCCTATGGCTCTGCCACCCCTGGAGACTCCTCTGTCTGCACTGCCATTTTGTACACTGTGACAGAAGCTGTGTGCTGCACATAAAGTTGCAGTGCAGAACTAAACTAATGTTCATGAGGAGGTCTGAATTTTAGAATCACCCTTCACAGTGGGACACCATATTTCAGCATACACACCCCCAGTAACACCATGGATTTGAGCTATGATGCAGCAGACCATCATTGTCGGACAGTGGCCAGCTCTGATTTGACAGGGAAACCAAAAATTTATTGAAGATCAGGGACATTTTAAATTTGTCATGACATGAGTCGTTGGGATTTAATTTTCAAACCAGTTGCAGCTGTGTGAATCAGTATATAAAGTTCCTGACACAGAGGACAGTGCCCTTTCTCCGGGTAAAGAATCCTCTTCTCCTGCAGGACTCCTAGTGCCAGGCACAACTCCATCCTTCTAGTTGTGTCTCTCTAGTGTAGCGCTTGACACTTCTCCTTAGTTATAGCCCTGGTTTCTGCAGCAGCCAAACCTGGTAATACTGCTACCACTGTGTAGACCAGTAAAGGCTAACCTTGACACTCCAGCTGTTGTTAAACTATACACATCCCAGCATGCCTTGCTACAGTTTTACTATTAATCCATGCTAAAACTGATGCAGGGCATGTTGGGATGTGTAGTTCAACAACAGCTGGAGTGTCAAGGTTAGCCATCACTAATGTAGGTTTCGCACTTCATAATAAGTGGCATGTGTGAGTGTAAGTATCTTTCAAGTTGCAGATAATAAACATGATCAAAACAATTTAGGTTGTAAACTCCATGGTATTTATATAGTGTGCGGAATATTTGAAAAGAGATTATCAGAAGGAATAGTCTGATAAGAATATTTTACAGCAATAAACAGGAAGAAATGTTGTATGTTGCACTTGCCAAATACGTATGATGTCATTGTCAACAAGTGACAAAGACCTTTTTAGAAATCTTGTCTGACCTTAAAACATGCAAAATGTCTTCGCTCGGGGCAATTCTCGTTTTATGAAGCAATAATGAGAAGTAGATGTGCTAAATGTCACTTGTGCTTTCAATGGAGTTTCAAAAAAGGAAGAGCTAGGGAAGTGAGTGATGCTCTGCCCTGTCAGTAAGAAGTCTTTTAAATTCTCCAGGTTTGTTATCTCTGTGAACAAATTGGCATAAATCACTTGAATTGAGACTTTAATGAAAGCTATTTTTCTGTGATGTTTGCTAAATGTGGAAAGCCAAGATCTGGAATAGAATTTAAATTGGTTTCCCATCTTATCTCCAAAACCCAAAGGGATGTACATAATTCATGCTTTCAGCAAAACTTGTGCTGCCTGCAGACATCTTATTTTGTTAACCTGTGAAAAAGCACCAACTTTATAAAAGACAACACATTTCCATATTATACCTCTGAATGAAAGATCAAAAAAGTCATTAGGGTCCCGATCTGTGCAAAGATGCAGAATTCAGCCCATTGTGGAAACACTGCTATCCTGCTATGTGGCCAGAGAGTTGAGCAGCAGGAACACTGGCCCTTATTCTAGTTCACTCGCATAGGCAAATTCTTTCACAAATGGATAAAACAATGTGCACTGCAGGGGGGGGGGGGGGCAGATGTAACATGTGCAGAGAGAATTAGATTTGGGTGGGGTTTTACTTTAAAGTGAGATCTATATTGCAGTGTAAGAATAAAGCAGCCAGTATTTACCCTGCACCAGAGGCGTAGGGAGGGCGGAGCCACTGGAGCTCTCCGGGCGCCGATTGGTCAAATGGCGCCGCTGGCCCGCCCCCCCTCCGCAAATGATCCGTGCACTAAGATCTTAAGAATAGTACTAACAGGCAGCAGGCAGCGGGCAGCGTGCGCCAGCGGCTTCCCTGCCCGGCGCCTGCCTCCTGCCCTGCTCACCCGGTCCAAACGTCACGGACCGGACAGTGAGGCCGGGCGGCTAACTCACTGCTCTCTGTTGCTGCTGCTGCTGCTCGGGTCGGCTTCCGCAGCGCAGCCAGCGCAGCATAACTCCAGACTCCTTCCCAGAGTCACCTGCCCATGCTACCCTCCTCCCTGGCTACAGCAGCGTCATCAGCCATCCCAAGTGCTGGCTGTAGCCTGGAGAAGGACAAGGTGTTCTGCTGCCGCCCGTGCCGCCCTGGACCTGCTGCAATCATTGATCCTCAAGGTGAAGGTGGATTTTTTTTTTATACAGCTAATTAATGATGTTATAAACTTGGTATTATAAACTTGGGGTTTGGGGGATTGGTGGGGCCCAGGGGAGGGGATGCTGTATTTATTTACAGCAACTTATATAGCGCTAGCAGACGTTACAGTGTCTTATATAGCGCAGTACATTTCGTTACAGTGTCTTATAAAGCACAGCAGATTCCGTTACAGTGTCTTATATAGCGCAGCAGATTCCGTTACAGCGTCTTATATAGAGCAGCACATTCCGTTACAGCGTCTTATATAGCGCAGCAGATTCCATTACAACATCTTATATAGCACAGCAGATTCCATTACAGTGTCTTATATAGTGCAGCAGATTCCATTACAGTGTCTTGTATAGCGCAGCAGATTCCGTTAGTGTCTTATATAGCGCAGCAGATTCCATTACAGTGTCTTATATAGTGCAGCAGATTCTTACAGCGTCTTATATAGCGCAGCAGATTCCATTACAGTGTCTTATATAGTGCAGCAGATTCTTACAGCGTCTTATATAGCGCAGCAGATTCTGTTACAGTGTCTTATATAGCGCAGCAGATTCCGTTACAGTGTCTTATATAGCGCAGCAGATTCCATTACAGTGTCTTATATAGCACAGCAGATTCCATTACAGCACCTTATATAGTGCAGCAGATTCAATTACAGTGTCTTATATAGCGCAGCTGATTCAGTTACAGTGTTTTTTACGTTTTTTCTTTTCAAATGTAACATGCCAACACATGTTAGCCACGCCTCCAATTTATTACCGGGGGTGGGGCGTGGCGCGGCAAAATATGCCCTTGACGCCTAGCTACACCGCTGCCCTGCACAGAAACCAAATAACTCAGACAAATCTAATTCTCTCTGCACGTTACATCTTTCCCCTGCACTGCACATGGTTTTGTCCATTTGAGAAGGAATTTGCGAGTGAACCAGAATAAGGGCCACTGCCTCTTATGGACTGAAAAAATATATGAGCCAGTGGCTTTTAATTATACAGAATGTGCCAATTTGTGTATATACTGTATAGAAATCCTATAGTTGGACATTCTGCTTTTGGGGTGTGTCCCTGTAAAGTGCAGTTACTGTAGGATTACAGGTGCATGGTGGAAATATTAAAACAAATTTTTCAAGTGTTTCCCTGTTCAAAATGTACAAAGGAAGTCCCAATAAAGGAATGGACATCTATAGAAAAAATATGGTCCTTGAACCACCAGCTGATCCATTCAGGGCCAGATTAACAATGGGGCAGATGGAGCTGCAGCTCCAGGTCTCCACATAGAAATAGGCCCATCATTATGACAGCATGATGATCACCAGACAGACCCCAGATGGCCACATGGTTGGCCATAATTCATAAGTATTAAATGTGCATTCTGTTTTTATACATTTATTGCATTTTTGTTCTTGTATATATGTAGGGAGAAATTGTGGCGCATAGTGTATGGGTTCTGCATGCCTGCATGGCATTAGTGTATGGGTTCTGCATGCCTGCATGGCATTGGTGTATGGGTTCTGCATGCCTGCATAATTGGCATCATCTCCTTCACTTCTCGTAATAGACAAAAAAATGTATAGCAGCGCTGGGAAATGAGACAACACAATTTAATATATCCAAGGACCAAGTGTTATAAAGTAATCATACAGGTACAATAAAAAAATAAAAAAAACAGCAGTGCTGTACAATACATTCTGCAGTATAAAGCAAGAAAATAAATAACGTAAAATAAAGAAAAAACAAGAAATAAAAGAAATAAGATGAAATGCGCTTTCATAGGAATTGAATGCATATCTACTGTGCATTTCCCTTATGGGTATTTATTTCACCACCACACTCCAATTAGCACCCTGTTTGTATAGCTGTCAGGTATATTAGGCAGTCCAGTGAATGTTATTATTATGGTTAGTATTTTTAGTTATGATAGTATTGTCCACTCTTACACATATTTGTAATCCAAGTAGAATATTTGTTAGTTCAGTTTCCTATGATTAGTATGCAGAATAAACTCAGTTTTGGCCACAATTATAACAGGTACCTGTTTTGGTTTATTGCAAACCTTTTGGTTGCACTTCAGCTCTCCCTGTCTCCCAGCTGCTGGCACTTTTAGCCAATATAGCAGCTATCTCAGAGTCTATAGATCCAGATCCTAAAATTTTTCTTTGGCTGGATTTCTGGAAAAATAAATGGGTCAATTCCGCTCTCAAGTATAACCAGAATCAAGGCCGGCACTACCACTAGGCAGCTTTTAGATTGGTCAGCTGAAGCAGAGCAGGGAGGAGGAGGAGGAGTGGGGGAGAACTGGAGCGGAGAGACAGAGACGAGGAAAGTTTGAGGGAAGGGGCATGGAGTGGAATGCCGGGGAGAGAGTGTAGAGGCATGAACATGGGGGAGTGGGGATGCGGCAGGCTATTCTCTTAGTCAGAGGGGGATTTAGTTATCTTAATTCCTTGTCTTTTTCATTTTATCTATGCAAAGCCTACCCATAACCCTCTCTCCTGTGCCATTATAATCTCCCGCATCCTAACCCTCTGTCCAGTGCCTAATCCTAACCTCCTCTACAGCGAAGAGGCATGTAGGGGGTTGGGGGGGGGGCTAGGCAGAAGATTTGCCTAGGGTGCCAAGAACCCTTGCACCGGCCCTGACCAGGATAAAGCTATAACGTGTTTCCCCAACTGCTCTCGTTTTCAGCGGCTTCCTCAGAGAGAATGTAGGGGATCTGGGTTCACCTAAAATTATAAGCGAGTCCTGGATATAAAGCGCTAAACTACTCCTCTGTTTTTAAATCCTTACTTCTCATAATAGGCTGTTAAACACTTCCAGCTCAGTAGGCCCTTTATCTGGCCCTGGACCCAGGAACAATAAACCAGTGACTGTCTGCCTCCCAGCCATAAGCAGCCAAGTGTCCTCATTCCTGCACACACAGAATATAACAATACCTCTGTGCGCCACCTTGCATGCTCCTGTTTAATACACAATCCGCTCATCAAGCAAAGGATTGCTGCTGTGGACCCCTTGTGTGCTCAGCAGATGAAAAGCATGCTTGCAGTGGATGATTATATGAGCTACAGTATAATACTGTAGCCCATAGATATGCATACACATGGGAATAGTTACAAAACATAAACATTGACCACAAACCCACAGCACTGGCCACATCCACACATCACCGTTGAGCCCTACTGAGATAAAGTGGACGGAGTTAAAGTACAAACAAACCAGCTTCTAATGGGTTACTTGCGTGCACCCGGCAAACAATCTGTTCGCCGCGGCCGCACGCAACAAGGGCATGCACATGCGCAGAAATGCGCATAGAAGAAACATTGGTCCCCGTGGGAACAAGCGACACTTGCAAACGGACCTGAATATGGTCTGCTGTTCTCAGTTCATTTGCCCACTGATCCCAATACCAGGTGTGTCCCTAGGGTGCCGGTCGGGATCCCGACAGGCATTTACCCGACGTCGGGATCCCGACTGTCAAAACACTCACAGCCGGGTTCCCGGCGGCCGGCGGCTATTTTCCCTGGTGGGGGTCCACGACCCCCATAGAGGGAGAATAGAATAGGTGGCTCGCATAGCCAGCAAGCCACCGTGCCCGCAAGGGGCTTAGTTGCGCTCACCATGCTGTCTGGGTCCGGCCAGTCGGGATCCCGACATTGGGCTAATGACTGTCGGGATCCCGACTGTCGGACCCCTGTACCACACCCGTGTCCCTAATCCTCAGTCTCCACCAGCTGTTAAGTAAAAGTATAACATGCTTCCATACACGAGTATGGGGTCTAAGCCTTTCCATTTCTCTACTTGGAAATACATCATGTAGTACTGTAATTCACTGGTGTTATAACTAGGACAGCATCATACGCTTCTTTGTCCAATTTTTAAATCTTACATTAATGAAAGTGAAAACTAAGAATAAACAAAAGAGAAGGAATTATATGAAAAAAAATTCTGGCTGCTAACTTCAAAGCTATTTTCTACGGACGGGTTTTATTTAGACTATTTTACAGATATGAAATACCAAAGCTTTATTCCATTTTATGCCCAGCAGCAATGAGTGACCTTCAAATAAAATGTTGCGGAAAGCTAAAACATTTGAGTTCAAAGTGAAAGATAATTCACAATGCTATCTCCCATTACAACTCATGTTACACAGATTGCTGACACCGTTCCTACCTCTTCACAAAGAAGATGGAATAGATTCCAATGTGTGCGTATCAGTTTATTAAAATAATTATAAAAGTTATAACTGTGACAAAAAAATGATGCATACAACACCTATTTTATTTCTAATGTATGAAAGCATTTCTAATAGTCATTTTATAGCACCTGAGGCTACGTTCTCTCTAACATTTGCACAGCTGATATGAATTACCTTCTTTCCTTCTGAAAATTCAATTTAAATCCTATCAATCTAGAAGTAAACAGAGAACATTTGTCAATACTGTTTGGGGAATTGGCCAAGCTTGCTGCCAGCCCCTCACCAATATAGCTTCCTCTGTTTAGCTCTTCTGTTTATTCGTGGACATTTATGTACATGTTTCCCATAGATAACACATTTTTAAGACTTCACCGTTAAAACATTTTAGATTTTTTTCTCTATATTTGTTAAGCTTACATATGGTTTATTATTTACAAATCTGCTGGAGTAAATGTAGTAGCCCTCCAGACATAATGACTTGCCAAAAGATCCACTAAACAGAAATCTAACTATAAAACAAATGTGCATTTAAAGCATGATAGTCTTTTCCATACAGGCGTCACCATGCTATATAAATACTACAGGTTTGTTATACACCATAGTTGCCTACCCTCCTGCATTCTGCAGGAGACTCCCTGAAAAAGCAGCAACCTCCCTCTCTCCCTCATTAGTCTAGCAATCTCCCTCATTTCACCTAGCCCACATTACACTGTTACATTTTGGGGGGGAAAAGGGAATGATAGATAGATACATTTACATTGAATGATCAGTGCCATTTACCAGCACTTTACCAAGTGTAGTATCTCTTACTAACTGCTTTGGGGGTCATCTACATTTGGATATAAGTCATTTTAAAAGATTCCTCTCAGATGTAGCAGTACACACCCACGCTTCTAACTGCCACGTTCACAATCTCTTTTCACAGTCTCTCCATATATGGAACTAGACACGCCCTTTGGGTGGAGTGTGACACACCCAGTCAATGGGGCACTGCGCAAAATTCTACTACCAATTATAATCTCCCTGAAACTAGTTTTCGAAAGTAGGCAAGTATGTTATACACCCAAGGGGAACCACAACCTTTTTTGATTGGGGGGGGGGGGGGCTATAAATTAATCTTGATGCCCCTATATCACTGAATGTTGCCTTGCCACACCACCTACACAAAGATAGAGATATCTACTATATCTATCTATCTATCTATCTATCTATCTATCCACATTTATGTATAAAAACAGCATAGAAGACACTATGAGGAATGCAGATAGGAGGTGTAGCACCCGGGAAGGTTATTGCTTGTACTTTACAGGAGCACCTGACAAATATGTGTGTTTGGGGGAGGGGGGGAGTCACCTCCTCACCCCCCTCTTCCAGCACCTATGATAGCTGAGTACACACACTGGAACGATGTCTGGTGTGTACCCCCGAATTGCTGGTGCCTGTGGTGCTGACGACGTTGCCCGGTCAGCCGTACTAAGCAGCCAATCAGACGACTTTGCTTTTGACATCATGTATGCTAACGAAGGATGGAACAGTAGTTGTTCTGTACTTCTTTAGGATCCCTCTGATGTGTACCCAGGAATCAATCTGTTGGCCTGTCAGATAGACATATCGGCTGGGTACACATCGTCCAGGCCGACAGCCCCACTCCTATTTGTTTTTTAACGTACACTATAGGATTTATTTATTATTATAGGAGGGAATGTACAGATAACCTTATAGTACAAGTATATTACAAGTACCTAACATAAATAATGGTAACTGAACCAGCATCCTAAATTGATGTACTAATACTAATAATATCATGATCAAGATATACATTACAGTATACTTGTAATATAAGGAAGTCTTGTCCATTCCCCACCTAACATAAAAAATAAATCCTACATAATTCAATCATCATTATGTAGTCATGTACTTAAGTAATCATATATATTGTTTGTTGTGTACAAAGCACTCAGTTCTGCTTTGCCACTTTCCCTCTACTCCTTAAGGCCCTCATACACTAGGGCGACTTGTCCTTAGGACAAGTCGCCCCCGACTTCCCCCGGAGCTTCCCCGGCTGCTCCCCGGGGGAGCTTGATTAGATTGGCACTTGATGTGCCATTTTTTACATGTGATAAATCGTCTCGATTTATCACATGAAAAAAACCCGGGGAGCAGGGGGGGGGGCTACAGAGCAGGGCTGCTGGTGGGAGCAGGGGGGGCTGGGGACGCTGCGGGGGACACAGGCGGCATAGAGCCGGGCAGAGGGAGCCGGGAGCTGTCAGTGCTAGAAAAAAAAGCCTATACAATGAATGGGCAGCCTGTGATTGGCTGAGCGCTCTCTCAGCCAATTGCTGACTGGCTGAGAGAGCGCTCAGCCAATCACAGGCCGCCCATTCATTGTATGGGCTTTTTTTTTATTCAGTGCTGACAGCTCCCGGCTCCCCCTGCCCGGCTCTATGCCGCCTGTGTTCCCCGCAGCGTCCCCAGCCTCCCCTGCTCCCTCCACCGCCGCGCCGCCCCACTAGGTCCCAAGTCGGGTGGTCGGACGTGCAGCAGGTCCGACCACCCGACGCAGATCCGATGCGGATCGGATCTGAGGGGACATCAAAACTAGCCGATTTTGGTCCGATTTCGGCCAGATCCGACTGATCTGGCCGAAATCTGACCAAAATCGGCTAGTGTATGGGGGCCTTTACTGCTAGATGTTGGCAGAGGCAGCTACTACTTCTGCTGCAATGTACAATGCTGGCAGTGGGTGTGGCTGATATCAGGACATCACAAGGTAGTTGTGCAATGCTCCTCTGGTAGTGTTTTGGAAAGGCCAAATTTCTGTGTGGGCCCCTTCAGCAATGTTTGACCCTAGGTTACCATGTATCCACCCCTGATGTAAACTACACATTTATATTAGTAATTAGCTTGTGGTTTGCTGTTAACTATCTGTTCAGGGCAGAGGATCCAGGTTCCTAAAGCCTGTTAGTGGCTGGGCAATAGTCTCTTGGAGGTGTGGGGACTACGCTAGGGACCTCTAGATTGTTGTACCCACTTGAGAAGCCTGTGCATTGCCTGCTGTAAAACCTGCTAAGCTTTGACCTCCGGCTGCCAAGCTGTCATCACTTGTGTGCTGTCTACATGCTACAAATAAAGAAAATGGCTTATTTCCTCAACCGGTGCATACTGTCTCTATTTATGATATAGGAGGTGGCAGCACCAATGCTCTACACTAAAATGAGGATTGCTTTGGGTAATGGGTGCTGGGTTTGAGGTGGAACTAGCAGTGGTGTTAGGAGTCACCAGACAGAATCTTGCCTAGATTTGTAAGGGCCACCTCTGTTACCTAGGAAGTTTGGTGCATTTGCACAGTGTATGCTGTAGATCAGGAATGGATGGAGAGGTTTCCTAAATATAAATATTGTGACACTGTGCTGCATGTTCCCTGCACTCATTTTAAAACATACTTCCCTACTCTTTTTTACTCCTCTTTGGGAGAAACCCGGAGAGGAACCTAGATACTATGTGCGAGGCTAATGTCACCAAGCCTCGCCCCCCATGATAGTCAACCACAGCAATTCATGGGTCTGTGGATTGATACAAATTCATGGGGCTAAAATTATACAAAATGACAAAATTAACATAATTTTAGCCCCGCTCTCTCCCCGTGGATCGGTGAAATTCGGACTTTGATGCAACAGGGAAAAGGAGTGTGGGGCCTGGGGGGGGGGGAAAGGGGGCAATGCAGCAGACTTGTCCACTTTCTCAGGGGGTCGGAAGGGGGACCCGATTTGTACCGACCTGTACCCTGCCTCCTAAACTTAATCCCCCACCACACAGCCTAACCCTAACCCCATTGCTTAACCCTAATTTCCCCCACTAAAATTTTTAAACAGCACATAATAACTTAGATGACAAATTCTGTGTAATTTTACTGATTTTTACTATTATATTTCTGTAATCAGTAATGCATTTTACAGCATTTTATCTGTAATTATGTGACTGTTATCTGTCTTATCACAGTGCAGCTAAAAGACTACTTATTGCAGCCTGGTTATCAATAAGGAAGAGAAGAAAATAAAAATAGGATATATCCGGTTTCCAAGCAGCTGTGGCTACTTTCATGTAGCAGGGGGGCTGACCCCCCCCCCCCCCCCCCCCCCCCCCCTCCCGGAAGAGGTGACAGATGTCAGCCTGGGTTCCAGCAACTGCTTAATGGTTCTGGCAGGTGGCTGGACCAGTGCATATACAGATGTCATTGTATGACAGTACATGCGCATACCCCTGAGTTCTATGGACTGCGCCAACTGCAGCCCATAGGAGCCGGTTTGGGCCGCAGTGCTGCACGATAAGGCAGGAGTAGCTTTTTACAGAAAGCCATCTCTCTGCATATAGCAGTCCGGACTGGCAGTCCAAAGGAAGGGAACAAGTCCCTATGGGACGTCCTTGTTTATCTGTAACTGACATGCAGGATGTCACTGCCACACAGTGAAACCAGTGCAGTCTCCCAGACTGCAGCAGGCTCACTGATACTGAGGGGTTGGTGGATTTTACCTATGATGCTGATGTCCTGCAGGTAAAATCTGCCACTGATAGATATAATATTATAGAAATCATGCCAGCTGTACCATTAATCTGCAGATCTGCTTTTTTTTATGAACAATATAATTGCTTATTTGCGTAAAACAAAAGATTACGGCAATCCTGAGTCACTGCTTGTCTCTGGCAATCTAGGCAAACGATACAAGTTGGGAACTAGGAAGTCTTTCTTCAGGCATGGAAGAAACCGTTGATTAAATCAGCAGGGCTACCTCTTATAGCTTCTCCTCTATTTGTAGCTACATACTATTCCATTGATAGGGATTGTGCAGATTAAAAATGTAATATAACAAGAAGATTACTGGAATTTTATCAGACAGAAAATGATGAGGTATTTTTAAATACCTCTCAGCGTTATTCAGCTGTCCTGGTAACACGGAAAGAACATGCCACTTTGCTGCTATTGCACATACATAACACAGATTGGGTATTAAGTTGAACCAATATGAAAAAAGCTAAATACATTAAATTAATTTTCTAATTATTTAAAAAAAACCTTAATGAATTAAACAATGTTTTACTCCTCCTGACAGGATATATTATTTGTATCCAAATAATTCTAACCAATGTTGGAATAACTGCGGTAAGCTGGCTACGTTTTTCCATATATGCCATGATGGAACTGTGCTTTGTTATGGTATATGGCAATTAACCTTATAAGTTATTGCCATATGCCCAGGGACCTGCTATTGCTTCTGCTACACCGGACATTGTATTCAGCGTCCAAACCTGTTGATTAACTAATCATACATATACAGTATGCAGGGCTTTGAAACCCCTCATAATTAAACTTTGGAAATCTCACTATTATGAGTTATAACCGTGTCAACAAATTGAGGTATGTTTCTTCCATGTAATATATTTCCTAGGCTAGCATACAATCCTCTTAACCCTTTGAGTGCCAACATCTCTTTGGCCCTTATTCTGGTTGGTGCGGATATGTCCGCGTGCGTTCGTTCCGCTGATGTTTTGTGTCTGCGCATGTGCAGAGTCATATCTGCGCATGTGCGAAAGGGACATACGTCCAAATTCCGCATTAATTGTTTACACTACGAACAGGGGGAGGAGAGGGGCGTGAAGGGCTGTTTGGCCTCATTAACATATGCATACGCCCCGCGTTTCATGGGCGTTCCCATGAAAACGCTGGGCGTACGTATGGTAATGCGGCCGTGACGCACGTGTAGGGGGTGGACATATGACATTGCCGGATGTCAGCTGCCCGCCCAAATCCCTGCTTTTGCATGGAGAAATGCCCGAGTGGTCTGAGCTCGCGGGAGCTGCCTGACCGCTCGGTCCTGCATTTGATGGTATGCGACCATCGAATGAGGGGGGAGGTTCCCAGAGATGGAGGAGGTGTATACATGAGAAATCCACTCGTGCTCCGTGCGGTCAGCGGCTTACCGCATTCGGACGGAGTTAGCGATCCGTACGGAAGGCGGGGTTTAGGACGCACGGTCCTGGCCGCATATTCGGCTACGTCCGCACAGACCAGAATAAGGCCCTTTGAGAGATGTGAAAAATATCCACTGAAAATGTCAACATCTCTGTGACATTTTCGCAAAATATTGGGCAAAAATGCCAGCGTTCTCACATTTGTTATATAAATTCAAATAAAAAATGTTGTGTAAAATAATATTACATTTCCTATAGTAGGTAAACATTACAAGTCATTATGATGAATAAAAATGTTTGCTTGGCAATTTGCACACCAATTTTGACAAATTCACTTGGCACTCAAAGGGTTAAACTGAAACACTCCTGCATTACAAAGGTTGTACAAAAACCAGCGCCAGATTAAGCCTTCGAGGTGCCCGGGGCACTTTAGACAGGGGGCCCCCTTGCACTTGTCATTACTGGCCGCAAACAGCATGGGAGAATATTACACTGTCAAAACACAGAGTAAAGGCAGTATAAACTTGGTCAAACGGGTAACTGCAGGGGGGGGGGGGGAATATATTTATTTACCACATGAAAAGCCTATGTTTGTCCCTCTGCTCCTTACTCTGTAGGAGACCTCACAGGCTCAGTGCTGCCTCTGATTGAAAACCATCCCATGACAAGGCTGCTGCTGCTGTCCTCCATGGGCCTGAGAAGCATGTAATGAGCTCCACCATCAGAGCTCGGCACAATCCTCTCAGCCTCTGCCCTCTTGTGCAAAGTGTCATGGGACTTGTTCAACTCCCAGTAATGCACTGCACACTTGTGCAGTCAGTGTATCTTGGCACCTGATGCTCAGCACCATTAATCATTGTCACATTGACAGATAGGTGAAGCTGCAGCACTACCCCACTCCCATTCACAAAACCTCACAAATTTTATATTGATAATGGGGCACACAGCTCCGAAACGTCAGTTTTTTCTTCACTTTCAAGAAATATAATATTTGAAAAGACCCATTCGAGTGCCGCTGTCTTCTTGCACGCTACTTACCAGTTCTAGAAGGCACCGTGGGCAGCTGACTGACCTCGAGAGAGTGCCGGGCCGACATACCGACATTATATATATATATTTTAAATACATGCCAACCACAGGGGTACTGACCCCCTTTGCCCTTTAATCCGGCCCTGACTAAAACCAGTTGAATTGCAACTTGGTCACAAAAACTGTATTTCATGAGTATCCTAGTTTTAAGGGATAGTATGGTAAGCCTAATATTTCCTTCCTTTTACATGATAGTCTTCCCAAATACGGTATCACCGGGTTAGGTTTACTTCTCGTAACCACCCTTCTTTCTGTCATTATTACCTTGTAATGCTTTCAATCTTTAGATAGTGGTCTTATTATTTTTTCTGACAGTAAAATGTTTTTATTATGTATAAATATTAACATGTGATGTACTGGAATACTTTATCCTGTTTATGAATTTAAGTGCTGGTATATACCCTTTTCTGTTTGTTAGGATTGCAGTCAAGGTTTCACTTGTATATGTCCAATACAAACTCTACTCCAACATTAGTGTCCAAAAATACAGATATGAATACTTATTGAACACCCAGAATTCCTTCAATTGATGTAAACATATTACAGTGGGCTTCTGGATATGGTGCAGAGTTCTCTACATCGACAGTCAAGTGTGGACTGTTGTTTCATGTTGGATATAGTATATATTTGTAGTCAAATAAATATCTGATATAAATGATAGGTTAACTAACTAATTAACTAACTATATATCTAACTAACTAACTCTGTAACTAACTAACTACAGGTAAGAAACTAAATAGGCTGAGAACCCCATATTAGCTACATTTAGCTACAGTAGACAAAGTGAAAGCTCAGGCTTTTGACCCCTCAGAAAGCAGGCCTCAGCCTATACGGTCTGCATAAGTATGAGCTCCAAGCAGAGCAGTACCCTTATTTTTCAGCCAACACTAACAACATAACTGATGGTATTTGAGTTCAACACAATGCAGTCCTATTATCTTAATGCAATAAAAAATACTATGTGGAATAATAATTATAAATATGAGACAAGAAGGAGAGACTGATTTGAAATCGAACATAGAAAAAAACTCCATAGGTTAGTTTAACCTCATATATGCAGCAGTTGCACTTAACTTAATGCTCTACCCTGTTATCTATGTTTAATATTGAAAGTACTTTAAAAAAAGAAAACAACTTGTGGGTATATTTAAATAAGGGCATAACTATAATAGGCGCAGGGGGTGTGGTTGCTACTGTTCCCTGGGCTACCTCCCGGGACCTGTCCCTCCACCTGCTCCAACTTACACTGCCAGCTGGTGAGTGTTCACCTCCTGAGCCTGATATGAGGCCCACTGATATTGGTTTACAGACAAATTATTAGTGAACAGGTCTTTAGGAACAGGAAACTAGTGCACCTTAGCTGATTGGTGCAGAGAAAACAGGTTCTTGTAGCTTTCTTTCACTCCACCAAATGCATCAAAACTGTTAAAAGAAGCCATTGTTACTGATTATTTTTGTATTTTTTTTTTGGGGGGGGGGGATGGAAGGGGGGCCGGATCGTAGAGTTATGAGATGACATAATATAAGATTTTTGGTGACAAAAGAAATTAATTTAGTGGAAAATTGTGTTACGTGATAAGGTACAAGATAAGGTAATATTTTATGTTCTTGTAGCAGATTGTCTGCACTTTGCAATCTCTCCAGCAGGTGGTGTTAGTCTTTTGAATCAGGATTTCTGGGTTTTGAGATTTATCAATTTAGGGCCTGATTTAGAAGTAGGGATATGCACCGGCCACTTTTAGAGTTTTGTATTTCCTCTGGCCATGTTTTCGATCTGGATCTGTTCCAAAACACCACCCTTCAATGTTTTGAACCTGTAATTTTTTTTTGGGGGGGGGGGGGTTTGTTTCGCTCCTACGCTATGATTAACCTCAAAAACATTCATTTCCTCTCATTTCCAGTCTGTCCTCAATACATCACACCCCACAATGTATTTTTTTAGGCCAAAAGGATGCACCGAGGTAGCTGGATGACTATGCTAAACGACACAAGTGGGCAGCACAAACATGTGGCCCATCTAGGAATGGCACAACAGTGGCAGACAGGATGGCAGTTTGAAAAACTAGGTCCCAAGGAGCACATAATGCCAAAAAAAGACGTGCAAGATGGAAATGTCCTTGGGCCATCAGACCCACCCTTATGTAAATAGGACATGCACAAACCAATCATTTCAGCAAAAGGGTCTGCCACATGGCTGCAACTGAAATTATTTATCTCTCCCTGTAAAAACTGGCCCTACAGAGGCAAGATGTCATCCTCATCCTCTATTTCCTCACCCCCTTCGGTACATATATCCTCATCCTCACAGATTATCAATTCATCCCTGCTGGAATCCATGATTACAGGTCCCTCTTCAGTCTCTGGAGGCAATTGCCGGTTTTCATTGAAGAATTGATAATTCAATTTTATGAACATCATCTTCTCCACATTTTGCGGAAGCAACCTCCTTTGCCGCTTACTGAACAGGTTCTTTGCTGCACTAAAAACTCTTTCGGAGTACACACTGGAGGGGGGGAAAACTCAGGTAAAATAGAGCCAGTGGTGACAGCATCATATGCAGTAGACAGTAGACATGTCAGCAATCGTTGGCAGGTCCTTCAGTCGGACCAGATGTCCAAACTCGCTTCTGGTGGCCAGAATGTATTCCTCTGACTTTAATAGACAGACCACCCTTGTATCCTGGCAAAGAGTATGGAGGGCTTCATCTACCAGACCTACATGCTTTGCAGATTAACCACGCTTTATCTCCTCCTTTACTTTATCCAGCTGCTTCTGCAACAGCCTGATCAGGGGAATAACCTGACTCAAGCTGCTAGTGTCAGAACTGTCTTCACGTGTGGCAAGTTCAAATGGTTGGAGAACTTGTGTTTAGTGCTGTTATATGTGAGGATAATCAATACAAAAAATTGGATATACAATTGTGAAGGGTCAAAATTAGACCCCTTGGTAGTTAAATAGTGACAGCAAGTCATACAGTACATATCTATACATAATAATATAGATGTGTTGTGTATGATGATGTACATGTATGAAATAATATACCAAAATGTTATCTGAAAATATGTAGTATCATATACGAGAAAGATAAAAACACGTTGGTCATGGTTATACAGTTACAGTTCAATTTTTACAAAAGGGTTAATAGATTCATGTGTTTGGACTTTAATTGGAAACCTTTTATGGTTTTGGTGGATCATTGCAGGACTTATTTTGCCCTGATTTTATTATTTAAAATGTTCATATTTTTGTTTGACTAATATTCCATTTTGTTATAAATATTATCATTGTACTGATATTCCTATTCAGAATTCACTGTTAGAATTTGCATATTGTATATAATTTCCTCTTGGTTCTCATTCACATTTTCATTTTCATTTGTATGTATTAAAAATAAAATGTAATTTATGTTTATATACAAAATTGGTTGAAACTGGGTTCATCAGAGGCAGAACTACCATTGGTGTACCAGATGCAGTGCAACGGGGCCCCTGAGACCTAAGAGGCCATTGCTGCCCCTATCACCCTCTTCGTGTCACCCATTGTGTTTTCCTATCCCACTCTGCCTCCCCTTGCCTCTCCTTGTCATTCACAGCCATGTTGCATTTTGTGAACTAGGGTTCGGGTGGAGGGTTTTACAAAATTATATTTTTAAAACCTGGGCCCACTACCCACAAGTTACGACACTGGGGTTCATAATATACTGGAGCTCTGGTTAGTACTCATTTAGTGTTTATTTATTTTCTTCTTTAAAACAAATATGATTCTCCAACAAGGTGGAAAATTAGGAATTATAATTAAGGGTGTTGTCCAATTGTGAAGAAATTTTTTAATTTACCAACATGCTAATTCATAATAGAGACCACATAATCCCATTATAGACAACACAATCCTATTTATAGATCATATGGTCCTATTGATCCCATTATAGACAGTAGAATCCTATTATAGACCATGTGATCCCATTATAGAAAGCACAATCCTATTTATTGGCCGCATGATCCCATTATAAACCACCTGATCCTATTAGAGACTGCACAGTCCTATTGATAGTCCAACATTTCTTATGTGATCTGTATATATTTGTACTGTAGTATATATCTACTAAATTTAAATTTTCTTAGCTTTTTTTATCTAAAAATGATAAAAGTAATTCTAAATTGATGTACTCACTTTTAAATAAATTAAAAAACATATATATTTGTGTTATAACCCCATAAAACTTAATTAAGATTAATATCCATTATTTAAAAAATATATTGATAAAAACTTTCCCAATAATAATAATAATAATAATAATAATAATAATAATAATAATAATGTATGTGTATAGCACTATTTCTCCAACAGTGCCTGCGTGGAACTATGGTGTATACCTATATGTTGAGAAAATATGCACCTGCATAAAATGTACACTGTATTTATTATACAGCATAGTGTAGCTGTGACCGCACATTGGGGACATTCCTATAGCAGTCCTATTAGTCAGCTCACTGCACAAATGCTTTTTGGCCTGATGATTTATGCAGCACCTCTGTCTATAAGTCCTGCTTCAGCCTAATTTGTCACAGGTCTGGGGCATATTATACTTTATATAAACTGATTTCATGTTGCTGTCAAAATGTTACAGCTTTTAATCTGAGAAGAGCTTTGTGTTTTCTGCCCGCACGTTGAAGTCATTGGTAACAAAATTCACTGATCCCAGCTAACAAGGTTAGTTCCGTGGCAGGTGATTTATACATGATTGAATGTAAATGGACACTCTTTTATCGCCTTATTTCTGGCCACAGCTGGAAATGTTATCAATAAAGTGTGGAAAATATTTCATGTCATGCTGAATGAGTAACTAAGACCAATAGTTTATCCAATCTAGAAGGAATTTTATACGAAGTTCAAAATGGTCTGATTACTTATTATGGTGGTTTAGTGCCCTAAGAAGCTGCTCAATATCACCAATGGAAGTTATAACTTGTAAATCTTTGTAGGTACTAAAACGTATGAGGTATGTGAGTTGTGAAAACTACATAGCCTCAAACAATAACCCTGCTGTAAAAATATTACTTGTTTGTGCTTTTATTTTTGTCTACTTTTGAAAAACTTGAGGGAGTGGCAGATCTGCGAAATAAAGTGCAGGTGCTTATTTCCACGTACGTATAACCCTAGTGTGTTCAAGCGCAAGGTGACACCGCAAGGTGTAACCCTCTAGCTCTATATACAAAATAAGTCTTCATTATGACAGCACAACACCATAAAATGCTCACATGGTACAATATAATTGGTAGCATAGAGCCTCCAGCATCATCTTACAGTCAGCAGCCTGAAATAACAATCTCAGTAATCTGCAGCCTTACCCCTGCCATTAGCTAGACAGTCCTGTGTCCCGCAGCCTGAGGTACTGGCCCACACAGACCCTGGCTTGGTAGAGTTTCCTCTGTTATACAGGATCCACCAGGATAGAATGGCCTCCGTTGATAAACTGCTCTCATTTACCTAGTTGGTAGATCCTCCCTGATGCCACAAAGTCTACCAAGAGGGTTGGGTCAGATATCCCAATGTTATGTCAGCCAGTAAAGTATTGGGGGGACCCATTGCACATCCTCTGTGAGGTCGAACCTATTATCTCCAAGCTTACCTGCTGACCTAGATAAATCCCTTTGTCCAGCAGCTACTTTTCCACTCCCAGGCATTGTTCTCCCACATTACCAGAAACACCTATCACAACTCACACAATGGACTAGCATGGTAATTAGCTGGCCCAGCTAGCTGGCTCTCCATCACACAAAATGAAGACACATATAAGTATGTGTATTAGCATGTGTAAAATATGTATACGGTAAGCATATGATTATAATCAGTGTTTACATTGTGAATTGAAAATTATTAAATTGAAGCATATGTTTCCTTGATTGCAGAGTGGCCCCAATTAAGCCATCTCTTGCTTCAGCTCCAACAACTTTGATGGAAGCATCAGTGACAAGCTGCACAGTGTGCATTCTGTAAAAGCCCTATACACTAGTCCGACTTGTCCTATGAACAAGTCAGGCCAAATTGCCCTTGAGCTCCCCTAGCAGCTCCCCGGGAGGCACACTTACGATTTAGCACTTGATGTGCCATTTTTACATGCGATAAATCGCATTCAATTTATTGCATGCAAACTCCTGGGGAGCTGCTGTAGTAGCGGCGGGGAGCAGGAGAGACGTGCAGCAGTGATTTACTGGGTGGACAGCGGCGGGTCTCGGGCAGCTGGTAGAGGCAGATGTCGGGCTCCGGCAGCAGAATTTAAAAACATATTTTAAAAATCTGGGTGTCCACTGATTGGCTGAGAGAATTCTCAAATCAGTGGCCGGCCAGTCTTTTGAAAATATTTTTTTAAATTTTGCTGCCGCTTCCTGCTCCCGCGGGCATCGAATGCCACAGTACAAAAACTATGCGCAGCGTGTATGGGGACCTTAAGGATCCGAGCAGGTTTGATAAAAGCCAAATTGTGATGGCTAGTCAACTGGATCACAAAATCTCTAGACAGGGGGGGTGTTCATGGCTAGCAGTGGTTACTACCTACTAAAATGGGTCTTAAGGTGGCCATACATCAGAAAGACCTGCTTACAATCATGATTGTGTCCAACTTTTCCTTCAACTCCCCGGCAGTTCTTGGTGGTTTTTGGACACACAATGTACTCACAATCTGTCATACAATCCATCTGCTGCATGATTGTATGATTGAAGCTTCATTTAAATGGGGGGCTGGCCTACTAGGATAAAAAGGATAGGAGTACCGAAAATTCAGTCATCCAGTGTATGACCTTGGCTTGTTCTGTGAACATTCTCCTGCCTGCTCCCTGTGTACTGCATTCGTGACATCCTGTGTATGACCTTGGCTTGTTCGGTGACCATTCTCCTGCCCGCTCCCTGTGTACTGCATCCTGTGACTCCCAGTGTATGACCCGGCTAGTACTTGGACTCTTGCTCAAGCCTACTCCTATAGTACCTGTATCTGTCTACAAGTTCCTGACCCGGCAAGTCTGACCATGAGTATTCCAGAGCTTACCCTGCCTTACGCCCAGTGTTTACCAGCACCATGTGGGAAACCTGACCAGGGGACCGCGACCGGCGTACCGAGTGCAGCGAAGCCCAAATCCCGCTTGGAGGGGTCACTGGCGAAAACCACCGGTACGGTTAGACTCCGCACCCCTGAGTCAGGTCAAGCCAATTCCCGGTCTGGCATTCACCCGTCCGAGTCAAAAACTGTGACAGATAGGCACATGGACATCAGAACAAGACAATGATGCAATGGAAGAGGGTGGCCTGGTGCGATAAATAATGTTTCTATTACATCATATGGACAGCTGTGTGTTTGTGTGCTTCATTTACCTGGCGGATGGAAGAACGGTGCCAAAATGCAGACACCTGTGAGAATACTGTCAACAGAACAGGTTAATAAGACATTGAAAAATATCATATCATGCAAAAAAAGCAGCATCTGTTAGTGACAATCTCCTTGGTTGTTATACTAAATTTGTCGCAAGTTAATAACAGCAATGCACAGCAGTGAATAAACCATAGTTCTGTGCAGTATAATGCGACATATGTATGATGTATAATTCAAGTGCTACCTAGAATATGGGTTGAGACATCAGGCAGTGAAAGGGTTTTCCCTTGTACCACTGTGGGCCAATCCGAACCTGCTTACATGAGTGGATTAATACCAACAAATCAGAAAGTAGACATTAATTTCAGTATGACTGACAGGTGTTATGTCTCATTCACAACAGTGTCCATCACAGGACACATTGTAAGATCTCATAAGATTCTGATAATTACAAACGTAATTATGACTTTGTTGATAGGAAATTTAGCTCATAATGCTTACCTAACAGACAAATACAATTGTAAGGGAAATATTAAACTTACTTTTAAAGTATATTTTTAGAAGGAAAGGGTTGTAATCGCACAGGAAAGGATGAATATAAGTCACAAAGTTTGGCCCCTCAAATAGGTATCTTAGTAATTATATCTGTGTAACATGTGAGGGTGTGCTACCACAGGACATCAAAAAGTCACGTATAAGATTTTGGACAGAAAGGAATGTCACTATGTGATGCACCAAATCAAGAGTCGATTAAAATCTAACCTTTATTAGTATGGGTTAAAAATATAGCGAAATATAAAAAACACAAAACATAAATGACACACAGATTATTTAAAAAGGATAAAAATTATCCTTGCTACGTGGGGTCCCACACCCCTAATTTCAATTTCCTTGGTACCAAGTACGTGATCTGTCAGTTATTTGTACCGATTTGTTTATATGTGTATGGCGGGCATCGAACATATATTATAGATTATTCCTAAAATAGGAAAAAATGGGTATGTAGTGAGTTCGCTGTTAAGGGCGGGTATACCAATTGGTTTGAGATATAGTGTTGTGTGATGACTTCAAGGGTATAATTCCCAGGTGTCTAGAGTTTATTTTACAAGACACTGAAAATTTATTCTGATTGGTCACTGGTGTATCAGTATGAAGTATAGTGACATAAAGAGTGCCAAGAAATAATTAGGCAAAGATGAATGGTACTGATTTCTACGGAAAGTCGACATACGCTCTATATGTAGTATTAGTATATCTACACGAGCGTGTCGATATCCTGTGTCTGTATGTGGAAATAATCACTTTAACACGGCCAAAAACCAATGATGGTACGATCGATACAGTCCTTGGAATGTAGCGTGTCAGTTTGTACGACACGTTATCTCACAATATCACAGGACTGATTGGCAGTATAAGTTAGTGAGGATACAATCCCTGGAGTGCGGCGTGTCTATTGGTATGACACCCGCCTCACTATATGATAGGATTGCGTATCAATTGTCACTTATAATGTGATATAGTCCCTGGAGTATGCCGTGTCGATTTAAACGACACGTTATCTCACAATGTAGTAGGACTGAGGTCAGTGAAAATATAAATATAATCCCTGGAGCACGGTGTGTCTGTTAGTAGGACACTCGTCTCACTATGTACCGGGATTGGATAACAGTAATTGTTCACAATATTATGCTTCATCAACTAGACACTCTGTAAATTAGTCAAAGTACCAGTGCCAAATAGTTTGGACGACTCAGTGTATTATGGCTGTACTATAGAGTATAATGCCGTCAGTATTTTATTCACTGCTGTTTTATATTGATCAGCTGTTGAATGGGCACTTTATTTAGTGCTGTTAGCAGTTTGGACAGTGCTCATACTTGAAAAGATAAGTCATAGGTCATCACATGGTGTGTGGTATTCACACATTGTCAACACTATACAAGAGCGTTTTTTAATAATAAATGCTCTCATATTAATTAGATGTTCCAATAGCGGTAGTGATCACTTAAACTTTGGTTAATGCGCATCAAATAACATTCATTCCTAGTCCCTAGAGATTAGATACATTTCTTTATCAAGACAAGTTGTCTCTCATAGGATAAGGTTAGATGGTCAGAGCGCACCAAATATGTAAGTATCATACGCCTGCTTACTGGAGTATTAGTAGCGGCGTTGATCACTAACACGCTAGCTCAATGAAACATTCACAGCGTGGGGAACACGGTCCCTGGAGCACGGCGGTTGTGCGCCGTCCCACACTGGGATAGCCCACGAAGTGTACGGTCGGCGTACGCTTCGCTAATGAGCTTCGTCAGGTCCTGACGAAGCTCATTAGCGAAGCGTACGCCGACCGTACACTTCGTGGGCTATCCCCACTCCCTTACCCCCATTGAAATGTACTAATTTCGATCTGTCTAGTTTAAAATTTGATTTATTGTATTATTGAGCGGACGCATCGACACATTATCTGTCGGCTGAAGGGCGCGTATCGGTGTTGCGAGTGCTATCCAGTCCTCCCCAGTGTGGGACGGCGCACAACCGCCGTGCTCCAGGGACCGTGTTCCCCACGCTGTGAATGTTTCATTGAGCTAGCGTGTTAGTGATCAACGCCGCTACTAATACTCCAGTAAGCAGGCGTATGATACTTACATATTTGGTGCGCTCTGACCATCTAACCTTATCCTATGAGAGACAACTTGTCTTGATAAAGAAATGTATCTAATCTCTAGGGACTAGGAATGAATGTTATTTGATGCGCATTAACCAAAGTTTAAGTGATCACTACCGCTATTGGAACATCTAATTAATATGAGAGCATTTATTATTAAAAAACGCTCTTGTATAGTGTTGACAATGTGTGAATACCACACACCATGTGATGACCTATGACTTATCTTTTCAAGTATGAGCACTGTCCAAACTGCTAACAGCACTAAATAAAGTGCCCATTCAACAGCTGATCAATATAAAACAGCAGTGAATAAAATACTGACGGCATTATACTCTATAGTACAGCCATAATACACTGAGTCGTCCAAACTATTTGGCACTGGTACTTTGACTAATTTACAGAGTGTCTAGTTGATGAAGCATAATATTGTGAACAATTACTGTTATCCAATCCCGGTACATAGTGAGACGAGTGTCCTACTAACAGACACACCGTGCTCCAGGGATTATATTTATATTTTCACTGACCTCAGTCCTACTACATTGTGAGATAACGTGTCGTTTAAATCGACACGGCATACTCCAGGGACTATATCACATTATAAGTGACAATTGATACGCAATCCTATCATATAGTGAGGCGGGTGTCATACCAATAGACACGCCGCACTCCAGGGATTGTATCCTCACTAACTTATACTGCCAATCAGTCCTGTGATATTGTGAGATAACGTGTCGTACAAACTGACACGCTACATTCCAAGGACTGTATCGATCGTACCATCATTGGTTTTTGGCCGTGTTAAAGTGATTATTTCCACATACAGACACAGGATATCGACACGCTCGTGTAGATATACTAATACTACATATAGAGCGTATGTCGACTTTCCGTAGAAATCAGTACCATTCATCTTTGCCTAATTATTTCTTGGCACTCTTTATGTCACTATACTTCATACTGATACACCAGTGACCAATCAGAATAAATTTTCAGTGTCTTGTAAAATAAACTCTAGACACCTGGGAATTATACCCTTGAAGTCATCACACAACACTATATCTCAAACCAATTGGTATACCCGCCCTTAACAGCGAACTCACTACATACCCATTTTTTCCTATTTTAGGAATAATCTATAATATATGTTCGATGCCCGCCATACACATATAAACAAATCGGTACAAATAACTGACAGATCACGTACTTGGTACCAAGGAAATTGAAATTAGGGGTGTGGGACCCCACGTAGCAAGGATAATTTTTTTTTTTTTTTAAATAATCTGTGTGTCATTTATGTTTTGTGTTTTTTATATTTCGCTATATTTTTAACCCATACTAATAAAGGTTAGATTTTAATCGACTCTTGATTTGGTGCATCACATAGTGACATTCCTTTCTGTCCAAAATCTTATACGTTACTTTTAAAGTAACAAGTTGTATTTAGGTTGGTTATATAATGGAGAAGTACTTTTAACAAGACTGATGTCATTACCCTGTGCTGCTCTTAATGTTAAGTTGCTTATATCTAGGACTGTCTTAACTGAATTTGTAGACCCATGGAAAAATAGATGCACTGGGGTCACTGCACACCCATTCATGAGAACCTATGGGAAAAAAATGATAACATGGCCCTGCTGCAGTCCTGTAACACATCTACACATGCTTCAATAAAGTAAATGGCTGTAAGCACTCTGATTGGTAGATAGCTCCAGCCATTCACTAATCATCAGGCTGATAACCATTCACTGTCAAGCTGCAGGTTGATAGTGAATGTTGAGAATGACATTGGTTCCCCCAGCACCTACCACTATCTGTATGATAGTGAATGTTGCCAAGCAGTTCTGATTGTGTAACCACCACCTAACCCTGCTTGAAGACCTTAGAATTCTGTGGCCTTGGGCAACCCACCTTGTGTGCCTATCCATAAGCATAGCCCTGCTAATTGCATCTATATTTTACAGTATTCCCTACACAACATATAATATTACTATTATTATCATCATTATCATCATCATAACTTACAATTGTGTTCAACAACTTTATCCCATTAGACCAAACTGCTCTGTAACGTACTTGGACTTTCAAAAATGTGGATTGTGTAGCTAAAATTGTGACTATGGTAATATTTGCATTAATATGTTATTTCTTTCGATGACATACAAATATATATGACACACTGACAGTGCTTCATGTTGCATGATGCCTTACTGATATATAACCAAATAAGTACTGAATCTCAAGTCAACAAGCTTAAAGCATGTTCCCAGGAAAAGCAGTTGACTCATTTGACTCAGAGCATTCATTTGTCTTCTCTAAGCAAAAGTCAGTGAGATGTAATTGGATTTGAAATAATCATGTTCTGTAGGGGGTACTGCCAAATGATGCTAGATTTCCAGTTACTTTATACTATGAATCGAGTGAGTATGTCATTACAAGAGTTTGTTCATCAAGCTTTCTACATTGCATAGTTCTAGCCCAACGCATTGTGTGTTCTACGGGAAGTTTGCCAAATAGCAGCAGCTGGTATGTGAAAAAGAAATTTGTCTGTGAAAGCAACTCTTTTAAGGGAAAGATGAATAACACAGTCTGTCGTGAAGCCTTGAAGTTTGTCTAAGTCTCAGGAATCTGATGGCAGAGGTTGGTTCCCATAAGGTTTCTTTTTGTCATGTACAAGTTACAGCAAGGTAGATGGTAAAGAGATTTTACTTCCCCATGTCAGAAGTTGAAGGGACATAACTCCATACCTGCGAATGACGCATCATTCTTTTACTAAACATTTAACCACAAAATGTATGGGATTTCTAAGTAATTTTTCTTACTCATGCCTTTGTCGGCAGATCGGCAAAATCCAATATGTTTGAAAGACTTGATTTTCCTATTCTGAACCCAAAGTGATTGGAGGGTTTAATTGAGATTGGATCACTATATAGAGAAGTAAAAAATAAATGGCCATTGTAAAATTGCAAATGCATTGCTAATCTAGGTGCAGTTGCAGATCCATTGACAGTTCGGGGATATTGAAGATTACTTGCAGATGTAAATCTGAAGCTTCCACTTATCTGCAAATGAGATGGGCTGGAAGTGGTGATCTATGATGTCAGAGACCCTCCCTAAAAACACCTGGGCACATCTGCCAGAAAATGGCATGTGTCCGGCCCCAAACGCTGCTTCCTGTCAGTCAAACTGTGACTGCAATGCGACTCCTAGGCATTCACATTTTTTTTTGCAATTTGAGGTCACACACGCGCAATGTAAACGCTGTGTATGCGAAGTCGGCCGATAATTGCTCGATTCATGTTTTCTCAAATTAGCAATCTATGCTGAATTAGTCCTGATAATGGGCAAGTTGAAGATCTTTTATGGTTAGAAGTTTGCCGATCTGCTGCAAAATTGCTACATATATACAGTAGATACAGTGCATGTGTGTGTGTCATAAATAAAAAGTGCAGAGAAGTCCGGCACTACTAGGGCTGACAGGTGCAGCAGGAAGGCTTGCCCGGGTGCCCGCGTATAGGGGACAGAACCCCTCAGTCTATAGAGCAGGGTAAATAAGCGTCACTCCAGGACTAGTAACTTTTGCAAAAAACTACTTACTGTGTTCTACGCCATTTCGGGCTCCTTAAGACAGGCTACAGTACCTTACAGTTAATAATCCTTTAATGTACTCATCTTTTATTTTAAAGAACAAAACTAGTATAGAAAACGCTGCATATTTCTGTTCGCACAAATAAAAATGAAATCTATATATTTTACCATAGACCTGTTCTCTATATTGTGCTCAGTATGACAGTAAATTATGTCTTTACGGAAAGGTTAAAGAAATTGTGACATCTGTAATGTGTAATCATGTGATGCTGGCACTTTGTACATGCAGCTTTCCTTTCTTGAAAAGAGGTGAGCAGAAAATAAATGTCAGTTTATAAATACAAAAGATTGCAGGTGCTCCTGCCACCTCTTTAAGGTCAATGTGATCAATACGGCTTGTGTGGAAGGTAAATCAATATAACTGCAGAGTATGAAAGTAATAAACACCAATATCAGCTTCTACAAAACATTCAGTCTCAAAATGAAGACCACCGAAAGAGGGGGTTGGATACTGGAGGTCTGTGGCCACGCCCTGGTGAAAAAAAGGTGGGTGGATTGGAGGGAAAGATCACGCAAAGAGAAAGAGGACAGGCTGCTCCTGCTCCAGCTGTCGCTCTCCCCAGCTCTGCACATTGCACTGAGCTAAGCTGGGGAGGAAGGCTGTGCTGCAGCAGCCTGTCCTCTCTCACTGACTGCTGGCTCCCTGCAATGTGGGAGGGGGAGGGGGGACCCTGGCCCCTCCAGCAGAACAGGGCCTGGGTAACCAATACCTGCTCTCCCCCTCTTTGCGCCACTGTTAAAACCCCATACACACTAGGATATTGTAAAAGCTTCCACTCAGAAGGCCTCAATATTATTAACCATGTGCAATCCTGTGCATCATTAACAACCCCACTTCTGAGTTGAACATGCAAATCAATTTAAATGCTTGTCCAGGGAATCCCAGTGACATCAATGAAGGATATAATTTATGGACATTGTTCAGTGTGCACACTTAATACACTTAATAACTGCCACCAGCGGCTGATATTGTTAACTATTTGAGTGGGCCTTTAACTTCACAATGCCTTCATTTTGTTCTTGAAAACCCGACTTATCCTGCTGTATCCCTTCCAATGGAAAGTCTACTTTTTGACATAGAGAAGAATGAATGAGTCCCCTGTAGCCACAAACTGGATTGCACAGATCAACAATTTATGTATCAGGGAAACACAAACCATCAGGGACATTGTCTGAGTGTACCACTGTGCTCACACTGTTTCCATCTGTCAGTCTACGGAGCCCCATCAAATATTGGGCTGTGTGTATCAGATTGAGACCGACCAGCTGCCGACATCTGCACTGATTGCAGCACCAGGTTTGTTGCTGCATCGCCATCTGCACCTGTGGGTGAGTGACCACCAACACCTTCTCTGGCCACCAAAGTCCAACCTGCTGGTGTGTTGCTGTAGTGCCGCTGCCTACGGCGACAGGCACAGCTTCATCATTTCACCTACAGCTGACTAACACCTTTTGTTTGTGGACATAGGACCTTATTCTGGTTCACTCCCAAAGGCAAATTCCTTCTCAAATGGACAAAACCATGTGCACTGCAGGGGGACAGATGTAACATGTGCAGAGAGAATTAGATTTGGGTGAGTTATTTTGTTTCTGTGCGGGGAAAATACTGGCTGCTTTATTTTTACACTGCAATATAGATCCCATCTTGAAGTAAAATCCCCACCCAAATCTAATTCTCTCTGCACAAGTAACATCTGCCCTACCTGCAGTGCACATGGTTTTGTCCATTTGAGAAGGAACTTGCCTTTGCGAATTAACCAGAAAAAGGCCCATACGCCATTCCGATTCCCAGCTGTGACTCTAACTAGCTACAAATTGCTCTGACCATTAGCTGAAAAAGGGGTAATTATAAAACACCTATTCCTCAACCTACCTTTACCTGGATTCATTGGACCGCTAACTATCCACAAGGACAGTTCATTCTCAGGTACTTTTAAATAAGTAAATCTTAATATACTCCGGAGTGCATAAGTGCACCATATAATCATATGTTCTGTCTCAAATATATCATCTGAGACTGTGGTTGAACATTGTGCTCAGTGTTTCCTATGAATTATTATTAATTGTTGTAACAATTGTATGGAGGGAATTCCTTCATGTTAATTATTTTAATTTGTTATTAAATGTATTAACTTTATTGCGCTTCCTGAGATCTATATATCTTTTTCTTGCGAGGCACCATCAAAGGCCTTTTCAAAATCCAGGTATACCAAGTCGACTGCATTGCCTTTGTCTGGGTTCATACTAACTTCCTCATAGAAGCTAATTACTGTAGGTCAGTTTGGCATGAGTGGTCCTTGTATTTATATTGGTTCAAGTACAAATGTTACACTTACAGGTCTATAATTTGCCGGGTCTTCCCTTTTTCCTATTTTGAATATTGGCACCACGTCCAATAATCTCCAGTCCCTAGGCACCAAATCTGTTGAGAATGATTTATCGAATATGGAGTGTAAGTGGTTCGCTAACTTCTTCCTTAGTTCCATCAGAACTCTCAAATATTTTAATCCTTTATTTGGCCTGCAGAACTGTGTTTCATATTTGTGACACGGATTTGTATCCTCAGACCAGATATCAAACAAATAATATAAGTTGGGGTAATCATCTTGGTAGAGGGGTGGATTAGTCATAGTTGCTTCTCTCACAGAACAGCCTGGAGGCTCCAAAATCAGATACCATCCCAGCCCCCAGAAAGGTGGGCAAGCCTCCTGCATGCCCCTGCACCCCCTCCATAGCCGGTCAAATACAGGCTATTGTGGATATTTTTCAATGGTAGCATCTAAAGACTCATCATGCAGTATTACAGCATGTACGGACACTGCAAGGGGACAGCTCAGTCCTTGTACATTTGGATGCATAGATGTACACAAAGGAAGGACTGCAGCAGAATTTGCATAAAATCAAAGGCAGGTGGAAGATATTTTTTGAATCTCCCCCTCTGTATACTGTATTGAAAAAAATGCACTTCTACATTGAACTACCTACATTCTTCTACAGGAAAACCATTTAAAATTTATAAATAGGGAAATTTACTAAGATGTGAAATATACTTCACAGATCATGTTGCTATGGGCAACCAATCAGAAGCTACTTCTTATTTATTTACCACCCTCTAGAAGATAGTAGACAGGATGTGATTGGTTGCCCATAGCAACATGACCATTTGTTGAGGAAATAAAGCACTGACTGAATTTTGTGTTCGGCGCTCATGAGGCTTTGGAACTATACAGGCATATTACGAAGCCATATGCACAAAGCGAACTGACAACTGTATGATTTTAACATATTGTCGTTCAGAATAATTGGTATCAGCAAATTGTTAATAATATTGTATCGTGTGTACCCAGCTTTAGCAGGTTAATCAGATATAATGGCTGGGCTGATAATTTCCAGAGCCCTGCAGTCAGGTAATCGCCACCCAGCCAGAGTGAAATCCCACCCTGTGCAAGTCTGTGAATTGATGTTCAAAGCTTGCGAAAGTATCACAGCTCTGCGGTTAGCTGCAAATCCATAGAATGGTCACCATCGAATGGTGTTTTCAGTGTGTGCAGTCTGTGCATAGCCCAGGTCCTACTCGGCCAGTGCAATAGGAAAAAGCTGATCCAGGCCAGTACTGATGGCACACGACTTCCCTTCAATCCCCTTCGCATGTCTGCATTTACGCTGAAGCTCCTAGAACATGTACAGAAAGCCAGCGTTTGTGTGTGGTTACTGGCCATCAACTTGCGTATGGCCAGTGATAAAAAAGTAGCAGGATTTTATAGCTGGATGGCCTTGCGCATGTGTACTAGGAGCTGTGCGCATGCGCATTTGGTTGATTACTGCTTGGTCTGCAAATTTGCATCTGTGCTATTTAAAAAACAATGCTTATAGTTATATCTTACAAACATAACAGCACAAAGCAATACATCTGCAGTATAGCAACTACAATAATAAGTCCAAGCTCTATCTGGTGAAAACTAACATACAGTCCATGAGAAATACACATACTTAAAATGACCCTGCTCTTTCCTAAGTTCTTACAAATCTGAGCTCAATTTATCTCTTTGTTTAATGCTAAAATAGAAGACTCCTACCAAATGATAGCACAGGCTCCACTCATACTTACTAGGATACATATAACAAATTCTAGTTCTGTAATTTTGTCTAGGTGCAGTAATATCAAAACTCAATCATTTCAATGGTTTGACATTGACCTTACAATTCCGAGGAGCATGCTGGTATTCCATTATTCTGTAATAGACCCAGGATTTTTTTCTCATGATGTCTTAAAAGTATATCCTGGCTATGGTCTTCATTATAGAAAATGATCCCACGGTGAAATCTCCTGTGAGCATTATGCTGTCAAGATGTAAGTGATTGGTAGTAAATAATCAGATTTTCTGCACAGAAATACTTAAAGCATTTCAAATTCACACTAGGTGCGTCCCTACAGGGGGCAGAAATAGACACTATTAGTGTCTATGTGTCGGTGCGCCTTGTCAGACAGCCAGTCACATAAGCTGCATTGTTCACAGGGTATTGATGTGCTGCTATTGGAAGTGTTGTGATATGTGCTTTGCTAACTGATCAGATAGGACAAGATAATTCAAAGGTGTACACCACAATGGTCTATTCAATCATTGCTGGAAGAAGGGATATATGAATGCCAATTTAAAAAAAAAAATGGGATTCTTGAAAGCTTTTGCCATTCATTTTCCTTAACAATATATTGTAACGAAAAAATAAACATAAAAGGAAAAATGTATCTTGCTAATGAATGGGAAATGAATTTCAGATGGGGAAAGCTTTCAACGATAGCTAAAACAATTTGACACCTATTACTTGGAGTTCTGATCACGGCCATCTTCAAACCACACTGAGCTTATTTATACTGTATGCAGTATTATATACTGTATGTTAGATGTGAGCGAGCTCTGCTAATCTGGCACCTTTACAGTACATGTACATTATGCCACATGTGATAGTAATACATGAATATTAGTTATTACTGTATATATTAAATAAACGGTCAACTACAACATACAGTTATACAAGAAAAAATACATATTAAGTAGTGTTATGTAATCGTGCTTCTCTTTAGAACGTTACATCATCATGCAATACGAAGTGTAGTATTGTATGTGAGTTTGCTACATGTTCCCTATCATAGAGATAATATATATTTTTTAATAGAGGCTGTTTGTCACATACGCTGATGGAGGATGTGTTTACCTAAACAAATAATTGATTACTTACTTGTTAACCCTTTGCAGTCCAATTTGCTTCTGCAATTCAGAAAAAGGAAAAAAGAAAGAACAGCGCTTCTTTACTACAATGAATAACACACAATCACTTGAATGTTAAAAAATGTTTATATAAGGTATAAAATTAATTATTTTTTTGCATATCAGTCTGAGTTAAATGTTTAAATGCATTGTAATTTTTATTTTTAAATACAAAAATGGTCTACGTTGAATTTTGAAAAATGTTAATGTTCTAATTTTAAAGTGGCTCAGCATTGGATCTGCTACTAGCACTAAGGCTGTTGAGCCTGACTAAACGTTGGACCTGAAAGGGTTATTTACTGTATAATATATGGCAGTGGGATACATAAATACTATACATGGTTTCACTGTCATGCATTGTCTAGCAGCTAATGCCCAATGCTGATATTCCTAAACCCTTCTAATAGGCATTGTATGGGAGGGCCCAAAGGCAGCAACCTCGTGTGAAAAGGCTTCCCTTCCACATAACTGACCTAGTGGGGACCACGGGTGATTGTGTTCATGTACTGTAGCTGTCCCCTTACCAATTGTAGCTCTGTGCTGTGTGGCACAAAATACATAGCCATAAGCATGGCCATTGTTTGGTGTTGTGTGGTGCCATATTTGTTAATTCAAAGTAGTAAAGTTAGTTTCCCGCTGTGAGCTAGAACTGGGGATAATATAAACCTATATACTGTAAATAATTTGGAGCTCCAACAGTATGTTTTACATTATGCTAAAGAGAACCGTGAAATATTGGCCTGATCAGACTCCAGTGGAACATTCACTCAATAAACTATTACTTAATATTAACTGATAGAATAAAACAGCAGTTAAACATGTTTGTTTGCATTTACAATTATTTTATATATTTATATTTATAGAAATAAAAGGATTGCAGCCAACAAACATGCAGGCGTTTTGGTTTACCTGTTTGTGCTTAACTGTCTTACCCTGGCCCGCAGCCTAAACTTAGCCCTCCAACCCTGGTGCAACCTAATCCCCGCTTGCAGCCTATTCCTAACCGCATACTTAGCTTCAGTATTCTGGCTAATATAAAATCTGGCTGTATAAAATCCTGGGTAAAAGCCGTTTACACAGCTCGTTACCTGGGTTTTACCCACTAAAATACCTGCTCCTTACCTGAGAATAAATCCCAAGTCCCTTCTTTCCTGTAGCCATTTCCAATGAGCCAATTCCCGGGTATACAATTACCTTGTTTTTTTCAGCAGTGGAAAAATGGAACTAAAAAGCACACATAAGAAAAGCACTTTTGACTATATAGCTGGGCTAATATGAAGTGCACAGAAATCTCTAAAGATGAAAACATGAATGCACCATGCAATTTCCAGTCATCAACATATAAATGAAGTCTGCATTCGCCGCTGTATAAAGCATTCTCACTGCTGGGAATGCTATCCATCTAATGCTTTTATGCCTATTTTATGGGCACAAAAGCAAAGCTAGCAGAAGATATACCGGTATGGATGAAATAAATATGATAGCAAAATATGTTTCCATGAAAATACAATATGCTCTATAGTGCCATTAGAATGTGTATATTTATTTTACATCTATACATTTTCACACCATTAAATGCTTTATTTCCTCCAAAAAGCGCACTTCATGTTCTCACTGGCTTTGCAAACATTAGTTCCACAGAACCTTTTTCCCACAGAAAATAAATGGACATGATTTAGCTTTTGATTCCTTTGTGAGCGGAGTCCCATCAGTTGTGTTGACATTTGTACATATGGTCAGAGAGTCTATAAACATTTACTGCTCTCAAGCTCTATCAACAAATCATTACTTAGTTATTGCTCCCCTTTGCCCATCTATGTTTGTTTAGCAAGCTGTAACAGCATTTCATTGCACTGCCCAACTATTAATTATAGACAAACTGCTATAATAATTAGTTACTGTTATACAACTACATATCTTTTATTGGCAAGGCAGATTATTATATTTTCACAATAAACACTCAACAAGGTTATAAAATCGTTCTTATAATTTATTTATTAACAGTTTCTTATATAGCGCATACATATCCTGCAGCGCTTTACAGAGAATATTTGAACATTCACATCAGTTCCTGCCCAAGTGGAGCTTCCAATCTATATTTCCTACCACATGTACATGCACACACAGACATTCTAGGGTTAATTTTGTTGGGAGACAATTTACCTACAAGTTTATTTTTGGAATGTGGGAGGAAACTGGAGTACCGGGAGGAAACCTACGCAAGTACGGGGAGAATATACAAACTCTGCACAGTTAGGGCCATGGTGGGAATCAAACTCATGACCTCAGTGCTGTGAGGCAGTAATGTTAACCATTACATCATCCGTGCTGCCTGTAATGTATTTTTGTCATCAATCAATGGACAACAGGCCTTTCACAATAAGCATTGGATCCCAGGCATGTACTTACTGTATGGGGCTTCCTGTTACTAAGAAACACCCCCTGTAAAAAAACAAACTTTTATTTTAAGTGAAGAACACACAAGTGAGCAGTCCTTTTATATATACGGACACTTACGGTAGGATGTTTTGCCTTTGTTAATGTGTAATTTCATGTTCTAGTAGTTACCAGTATGGCCTTTGTAAATGTAAACAATATTTTAGTCCATAGCAGCCATATTTCCTTTCATGTGCAATGGTCTCTACAGAACCTGTCTGCTAAGTGTATTTCTAAGTTTACACACTTCAAAGTCTTTAGAAGCACCCCATAATTCCAATTTGTTTCTAGCTTCATGTTGTGAAATGATTAGGGAACTGTCAGTGGTAGAAACAGTACAATACTTTTTTTGTTGCAAAATGTGTTACACAAGTTAACCGCACCCCTTCAGTTGTGTTTGCAGACAGCTCTTTAACTTACATGTTGGTTACTTTGCTTTTACAGTTGAGATGCACCTACTGCAAATGTAACGCAAATCTAAATATGAGTAGATGTTTTAAAGTCAATCATATTTGCATACCTGATAATAAATATAAGAAGCAAGAAAAATATGAAAATTAAGCTAAAGATACATATAAAAATACCTAGATTAAAAGAGAGATAGATAGAAAGAATCAAACATTGATCTACAAATCACAAGATTAGCAATTTGTTTTAATGTAACACTAAGCAAATTACATGTGTGTGTTTGCTGCTTTGCGGTCTTGGTAATAATTACCTGTCTACTATCCTATGATCAATAGTTGTTCATTGATTTGTCTAAAAGTGAACTAGAAGGTAAATTGAACATCTCAATTAAATTGCCACAATTTTGTGCAGAGCAGAGGGTTCTCAAAGCAGACACAATATCATTAAGATAATAGGTACCAATAGGACTAATTAAAAGAATCAGTTAAAGTGGAAACACAGAGCAGTTTAACTTCAAAAGTAATATTCCCTAAATATCACTACATGTTCATTTTATGTTCTGATTGTGGATCAGTGATTAGTCCATCCATCCATGGTTGAAGCTCGGTCTTCTATTACCTAGGGCAAAGGCTTATCCTGGCACCCCCATACCACTATATAATAGAAACCAACTCAATACTTTAACCGCCATATAATACAAATAACACAGGCAGTCTTAGTGACCACCATATAATAAAGAGAGAATTAGTGGCCACCATAGAGTACAGAAGGCCATAGTGATGTCATATAATACCTTGTCAGTACCTCATCTTCCCCCTATTTCTTTTAGACCCCTTTTTATCACTCAGCATCATCCTCATAGTATCATGCTCCCCTGTGTCTCTCAGTTTCATGATACCTATGTCTTTCAACCTCATTTCCATGTGTCTCTCAGCCAGTGGTTTAACTAGATATATGTGGACAGCATAGCAAACGTTTGTAAGAGCCCCTATTTATCACCTAATGCTGAAAAATGTATATAGCATATGATACTTTGACAGGTAAAGTGGGCCCCTCTCAGCTCTGGGCCCCATAGCAGCTGCACCCACTGCACCTATGGTAGTTACGCCCTTGCTCTCAGCCTCATGACCCTCTTAGATCTCTGAGTCTGATCCCGCTGTGTCTCTAAATCTCATCCCCACTCTCTTGTCTTTCAGCCATATTCCCATGTGTCTCTAACTTTTGCCCTGTGTCTTTTCATTACATCCCCCTGTGTCTCTCCAGCACATCCGCCTTTGTCTCTCCAGCACACCCTCTTGTGTCTCTCCAGCACATCGCTCCTGTGTCTCTTCAGCATATCCCTCCTTTATCTCTTCAGCACATCCAACCTGTTTCTCCTCAGCTATATTACCTCTCTCTAGCATCATTACCCCCCTCCCCATGTCTCTGCATCTCCAGCCTCATCCCTGTATATTTGGCTCCAGCCTACACTTACTTTCTCTGTCTTTTGCTGTATGACCCTCTCCGCATTATTTTCTGCCTTCTATTGGCACAACACACACGCTGTGCAATAAAAACTATTTTTTTGCGCTGGGCTCTGACTTTCTGTCGGTGCCATGCTAAATATGGCAAGTGGCAGCAACCTAACTAGTTAAGGCTGCGGATGAACTGTACTCCCATGATTCCTGAAGATCCAAAAACCCTTGAAACCTTGGGGGCCCCCTTGCACCCTGTTGCCTCCATGCCTTCTACCACACAATAAATTCCCTTATCAATATTTAACCCTTCCTCAAAATCATTAACTATTTCAGCTTCATATTAACAGCCCCATTTTATAACATTAGACTGGCTGTTGCTAAAAACCTCAAAGTTTGGGGACTTAGGGCTTAAATTTACTTAGTCTTGGACAGAGATTAAGTGGATGAATATCATGTACCAGCCAATCAGCTCCTAACTGCCAGGTCACAGGCTGTGTTTGAAAAGTGACAATGTGGGGCTTGTTCTTTATCTCCATCCACTTGATCTCTGTCATGGCTTAGTAAAATACCCCTTTGTCCAAACACGCAATACGTGTAATCACCTCTTCAAACAAACTTATTTTCCATAACAAGCCCCAGTGAGGCTGAGCATCAGAAATTCTGCCGTAGCAATTAAATTAACGGCTGGTGGTTATCTTAACTACAGTGGTGACAGTTTACTAGTGTATTTACTGTATGCTGCACATTCTGCTACATATGCACATTAGTCTTAGTGTTTGCCTGTCTAATAATGAAGTACTTATTCTATCCTTTGTGTACCCTGGCATGTCTTTCCTCTCTTGCTGGCCTCAGCTCTTCTTATGTACATAGGGATGCAAAAAAGCAAAAAAATTTGAAAAAAACTGTTCTATATAACAAAAAGGATTTACTGAGATATTGACTAGTTTTCATTGTGGGACATAATATAGCGATTGAAGCACATTCGCTGGGAATTTTAGCATTTGATCGGTTTGAGCTCAAACTGATAAAACTAGAATAATAATTAGTTTTAAGCTTTAGCTTATTCTTAAGTATCCCGCAGAGACACATTAAAGTCACTACTGGAAAAGGATGTCTTTCTTTGATGCTTCTCTAAAAGGAATAATCTCTCTGTAGGGGCCTGGAAACCAGTGGACACTGCGATTTATCATTATTGAGGTATATTACCCAAACTAGTCTGAATGTGGCTGTTGTGTTAAGCCTCCAGCATGTAAAACATTAAATTCCACATTATACTGAATATACGTTTTATGCACATTATTTAGGAATAGTTCTGTAGAACAGTAATTGTCATATTTATACCAAATTGTACTAATAATATCAATATTAAAACTTGGGGCCTTATTCTGATCGGTGCGGATATTCCCGCATGCGGACGGACCGCCGATGTTGATCGTCTGCGCATGTGCAGAGGTCACTCTGCGCATGTGCAGGCGATTTCGCCGCACGGATTCTTTACACGCCGCACAGGGGGCGTAGAGGGGCGTGAGGGGCTACTTAGCCTCATTACCCTATGCATACGCCCCGCGTTTCATGGGCGTTCCCATGCAAACGCGGGGCGTATGCATGGTAATGAGGCCGTGACGCGTGGGTACGGGGCGGGCATCTGACATCGCCGGATGTCAGCTGCCCGCCCCCATACATGATTTCACACGGACAAGTGTCCGTGTGGTCTTGTGTTGTGGGACCTGGTGGAGCGTGCGGCCATGCATTCGATGTTCGGCGACCATCGAATGCAGGGGCTGCTCCCAAGACGGAGGAGGCGTATCCCCGTCCAATTTCATGCGGACCGCCACATATCCGCGTACGGACGGCAGGTGGCGATCCGTATGGAAGGCGGGGATTCGCCTGCACGGTTGCGGCCGCATATTCTGATCGGGCCGCACCGATCAGAATAAGGCCCTTGATGTTCACTTAAATGATGACTTTATGTGAGACATGTACTCTGGTCCTATGCAGCAAGTCATACATATCTTATATTTGGTATTTGTACTAATATATAATTATTATAAAGTAACTGTCACTTTGTAGACATACAGAACACTGGGCAGTTTGAGCACATCATCTCATATTCTAAAATTTGTCACATGCTCCATTTTTCCAGTCCCTCGTAGTGGAAGCACCTCACCTGAAATCACCAGGAAAATGTGACGGCAGCCATTTTCCGAGTTGTTCTCACATATTCAATAAGGAGATCTCCACACAATACAGACTTTACTCTCTAGTGCTCAGACCGTTGTGCCAGCTACAGAAGAGGGTTCAAGGCAGAGAAGGCTGTACAAGGGCTTCCTCCTCTGTTAATATGCCCATGACTCTTCTTCTAATTGTATAATTACTTGTCCTTGCTATTTAATATGCAACAGGAAAGATACCACCTATTTGATAAATCATATGGACACTTAAAAATTTGCATTGAGGGCAGCTTTACAAGCCATAAAGATGATAACCCAACTTGTTGTAGACATATATCAGACATTACCAACACTACACTACACAATATTTGGCATTTACCAACTTAAACTCTGAAGTGGAGATTGAGTTTAGTCTCTTTGCAATGATTCAGACATGAATACGCAACTAATTTGTTTCTGTTTTTTTAACTACACTGTGTGGGGATAGCTGCAGCATGACTGACAGGCAGCAGCCAATTGAGGGAGGAGACAGGGACCTCCGCTTTGTGGGAGTACGGAGGGCAATGAATTTGTGCACCTGGCGATTTATCGCCCACAGCACATACAAATCAATGGCAATATGGTCGCTCAGCAACCATATTGCCAGCGATATGTGCTTAAAATCGCCCCGTGTGTACACAGCTTTAAGTGCCATACATAACGAGCAATATGATCACTGAGCAATATATTGCTCAGTGTCTTGTTTTATCAACGACAAGAGATGGTCTCTGATAAAAATGAGAATCTCTGCGAGGGGACGCCGTTGGTCAGAGGAACGCACTCCTGGTGACAGTTGCCCTGTACACACTGGAATATATAGGCTGAGCGACCATATCCCTGGTGATTATGGCTAAAATTGCCCTGTGTGTACAGGGCTTTAGAGTTACCAGATGGTTGGTACGTGCCCGATGTACGTGATGATGATTTGATTCCCTTTCTTTGGATGCAGCCAACGGATTACTGCAGCTGGCAGTAAGCGTCTTTTTAGACAAGTGACCTCCTCGGCTATAGCATATTTTTGCCAGTCACTGTGTACAAGGACTCATCTCTTAATAAGGTCCTTAATCCATTTACAAACTTTCTCACGATCTGTAAGAGAAACTGAGCTAGATGTTTTATGAGCTCTCATTTTTGGTGACTATATGTTTTTTTCTTGCTGCTGGGCAAATTGATGTTACCTTGGCTCTCAAAGGATGATTTTCTTTATATTAATGGAAGAAGGATGACTTTTAGGATGCCATTGTAGGAGCAGAGCACATCATATACCAATATAAAGGTCCATAGATTCAAGGTCAAAGGTGATGCCATTAAAAATGCATCACAATTGTGCACTGAAAATGTAACATTCAGTAAAATCTCCCTATACACCTGCTGGATGACCTGGAACATGTGACCTGTTGGGTGGCCTGGAAACTGTGACTGTTATTTACAGCCACCCACTAAGCAGGGATTTATCGACTTTCGAATCCTAAGGGGGTAAAAAGGGGTAAAATGTTCCACCCGGCAAACCTTTGCCCAGTTGAAACCAAGAAAAGCAGCTACTGTAATATAGTTGATTAACTTTTCTAAAAGTTCTTTACACATATTTCATTGGCATTAAAATATTGCATTATTTACTGTAAATCATTTGATTATTCATTATGTAACATTCAGTTCCATTCCAGAGAACAGATGAGGAGTCCATCTTGTCTTCACTATCTGCTCTTTTTTAGGTCAGTTGTTACTACATTTTATACACATCTTCATGTGTATATCTTGCATCATTTGTATGTATGGTTTGTACAGTATGTATGTCTGGTTTCTGCCATCCTCTCAACCTATAAGTATAGTTGGAATAGTATCATGGTTGAACTGGCCCAAGACACAGGAGGATCCCAAGCCCCTCTGGTGGGATCCGCTGCCTAGGCATCTACTTACTACTATATGGATTTGGTTGCAGACTGTTCACTTGAATTCTACATTATACATATGTTACCTTATACTGCACATGACTATGATGTATTCTCTACAGTGATTCACTGTTATTAATCTGGTATGTTACCAAGAATGCCATAGCAGTATTTATTAAATATATTTAATAATGTGCCCAGATCATGCATAATGGTTAGCCAAGCCTCTGTGGCAGTTGGACACACCTCCTCCACTGACTAGCCACGCGGCTAAACATGGGCCGCTACCACTGCATTCCCCGGTGGACCCTTCATTCCCCAGTCTGACTGGATAGTATGACTGATTTGAGGCACAGTCTAATGGCCATGAGGGGAAACAGTGGTCTATCTGCTCTGGCCTTGTGGGAAATTAGAATGTAATAGAAAACATTACTTAAACGGGAGCTCTTGTTACCTTACATATTGAAACACCCTTAAATATCTGTTTCCAGGGCATATAAGGATGGAAAACCAGCCCCTTAAATCTCTGAAGCAGTCTGCAGTGGTTGGGGCCTGAGGGCATATTAAGATGGGTCTGATAATATATAAGGGGCATGGGAAAGAGTGTGATGGAAAGAGTACGTGAGGGAAGAAGACCCTGCTTTTGAGAGCTTACAATCATATTTAAACATTACGCCTTAAAGTATTATAACACATGATTATATATTGTACTTTATTCCATTATAAATGTTATTATTACAAATCAGAGCTGAATTTTAAAGCTGTGTTCATTTAATCTGAAGTTATTTCCTTATCACTCCTTTAATGAACACAGGAGGTCTTGTCTTCATTAAAATACACTATACTTTTAATTCTACCAGCCCAATTTTCACATAAGGCATTACATGTTTCTGAGCATATGAAACATGTTAACCAATTCCCTTCACAGATATCCTTTTTTGAACTGGAAATGTATTTGAATCTAACACAGTATGAGGACATTTTAATGAATCTTATGGTGTTATACAGTGCTCCTTTGAAGTCATATCGGACTAAATTGCAATGGAAGGAGTTGGAATCCTGCATGTAGTCCAGTTCACCATCTGACATTATCATGAAGGTGAAAATCTCCACAGGGACAATCAACCTGCTGGTGCTGGATCATCAAACGTTGGCAGCTGGAAGCAGTTGCCACGGAAACCATGCTGATTGCCATTTTGGCTACAATAAAAAGAGAATAAACCCAAATTATAAATAATCTAAAGTTATTAGCACACTAAAAAAGAAATGTAAGATGCAACTTAATTATTGGAGATCCAACAAAATACATAATAATATGTTTTTTTATATCATATATGTTCTCCTTAGTGTGTGATCTCTATTTTTATTTTTAAAAAAGTGTATAATTTAGTTTCATCTATAAATTGCTATTTTCTTTATTGTAAATTTTAAAACAGAGTTTTGTTTTTTTCACAATTAGTTAATTGCTAACAAGATATTTTTGGGGGGCTACCGGAGAAAGGAGGGGGCTAGGGGTAAAATTAGGGTTACCACCTCATCCCTTTAATTCCAGACACATATTAATTACACAGGTTCTGTGGCTGGCTGACTTCTAGACTTCATTTCAACTGTTTTTTTTTTAATCAGCAACAGAACCTGTGTAATTAATATGTGTTCGGAAATAAAGGGATGAGGTGGTAACCCTAGGTAAAATCCCCCCCTGCCTCCACCTGATAAGGGGCTTCAAACTTTTCTGCCTCATTGTTTTTTTGTTCCAACTTTTAAAAAAAATATACATATTTATTTATTTACTATTTTGCCATTTTCCAAGTAATAAAAGTTCAAACTTAATGACTAATACACGCTCCGTTTTAAAGCTCCGTTCTGTACTTTTAAAGTACACATTGTATCGGATCGTATCCCTAGTGCATGCATTGTGCATGCACTGCGATCCGATACGATGTGTACCTAGTACAAAAAGTATGAGCAGCACATACTTTTTGTACCGTACTATGTGATGCGCGGGAGTGCGCATCGCATAGTACAGGTTGAGTATCCCTTATCCAAAATGCTCGGGACCAGGAGAATTTTGGATAACAAATTATTCCGTATTTCGGAATACAATACTGTATTTTGAAGTATCTTGCATTTATGCTGTATAGACACATCAACCACATAAAATGCACACAAATATATTTTATTTGTTCAAAAAACAAGGTTTCAAAACATGAAACAAAATGTGTGTACTATCTCAGATATTGAATTTGAATGCCAAGCAATCATTGTCTTGCACATATATAGTGCCAGTTACATATCATGTCACCAGTAGTGCTGTTACAAATGTCCACAGTGAGTTTTTAGCAAAAAAAAATATTTTTTTTCACTTTCTGGAATGTATGGTTTTCGGAATAATTCGGATAACGGATATTCGGATACGGGATACTCAACCTGTACAGAATGGAGCCGGCGAAAACGGAGCGTGTATGGGCTCCTTAAGATAGAAAAGCACTTCCAATTTGAAATCTATAGTCCGTTTAAAATACATATTAAATGCTTTTTTTTTTTTAAAGAGGGGATAGTGCCTCTTAATTTAAGTTTACCTATACCTGTATTACCCCTTTCACCTCGCAAATGCGAGTTTGCACCCAGAATTTGGACATGGCAATAAGGCAATGACGTCATCAAGGGGATGGAGCGCGTCATCGGTGGGTGGGGGAGGAGGCAGCGCTTAGAGCTGAAACTGCCTCCTCCCTATAGTGTGAAGAGGACCCAGGTCCCTTGAACCGGGTTACCCATTCACACTGCCCAGCAACCCGGGTCCGATCCAGGTAAAACCCATCTTTTATCCAGGGTCAGATTGCAGGGTTGCTGGACCAGGTATGGTTATTTGTGCAGTGTGAAAGGGGTATATGAGTCTCGGAAAAGGACCTGGGCTACTTGGCTTTTTATGGGCTATGTATGTAATAAAGCTTTATTTTTCATGTGTCAGTGCGCTTTTATTTAACTATTGGTTTTGCTGTGGAACTAAGAGTCACAGCAAGCCCATTAATGGGTGAAATGCTGGGACTTGTGGTTCTCCAAGTCCCAGTATGTGTTGCAGGCTTGCTGGGACTCCTAGTTCCACAGCAAAACCCAATGGTTTTCTCTATTTTTACACCTTTAATCAGCCCTGTACCCACAGCCCAGGGGTACCGGGGACAGCACCAGGCTTCAGCCTGGGCAGGTAAGTTCTGGAGGGGGAGACCCCTTCATTGGGGGGGTCCCCACCCCCCCTGGACCCCTGCCCAGGCTGACTGGTCGGTAGGGATGAATGCTATGGCCGGGGGGACTTGTATAAAAAGTCTCCCCCCGGCTGTGGCATTACCCTGCTGGCTGGTTGGGCCTGGGGCTGGTTCTTAAAATACAAGGGACCCCTATTCATTTTGTCCCCTGTATTTTGGGAACCAGACCCGGCCCTGGAGCCTGGGGCTGGTTTTAAATACTCAGCGGAGCCCTACGCCAATTTTTCCCTGATTTTTTAAAACCAGTCCCGGCTATTTGAGCCTGGTGCTGATTAGAGCCGTGGATGGGACCCCATGCCGTTTTTTAAATGTATTTATTTATTTTTCTTTTTTTTTTTTTACACTGAAGCCTGGACGGATCTGACTGATCCATGCAGGCTAAAGCCATATAGGGCAGGAAAATTAAGCATATTTTCTGGCGTATTTGGCCGGGCCATTACGGCCGATTTACACTAATTTGCTTAGGAACCATCATTCTTTTGAATGGTGATTCCTATTCGTATTGTCGGATGGCGTATACATTCGTTTTTGTAAATACAAATACGAATGTGCCATAAATATGAATCAGTGTATTTTTGGCATAGTAATTGCCAAAAATACAAATACGCCTAAAAAAAAATCGGATTTTACTATACAAATACGATTTTTTTTAGTAAATTTCCCCCTATCTCTCCTGGCGCTTGATATATTAATTTATGTTGTACTGTATAATACAAAATTTTGCTGCATGTGGTCTATGGGATTGGCAATCCCGGTACTTGTATATTATCATAGCGCCCATCACATCGCATCGCATACCACTAATTAAGGTATGCGATGGGATGTGATGGGACCCGATTTTTGGGTCCAAAGACCCACACTGTACAATAAAATATCACATCGCATGCCGCATGCCACGCTTACCACCGCGAGGGGTGGCGGTAAGCGTCCTCCGACCTTTTCATACCCCCACTATCCACGTCGGCGTGAAGTTAAGTTGGCGCGAGCCACCAAGCGGATTACATGTTAAGTAATCCACATCCCCTCGCGGGGCTCGCCACGCTTCGGGCTCGGTGGCTCGCTGCGCTCGCCACACTATCTTAACTCAACTCCACGCCGACGTGGATAGTGGGGGTATGAAAAGGTCGGAGGACACGTACCTCCGCCCCTCCGCCCCTCGCTGCGCTCGCCACGCTTCGGGTTGGCGTTGATAGTGGGGGTGACGTTAACAATGGGGGTGCATTTAACATAATAATCACCCATCAGGGTGCCGGTACAATTAAAAATCGTGTCCAATCGCATCGCATGCGATCGCATGCGATCGGATCGCATGCGATGCGACCAATACGATGCCGTACGATGGAAATCTTGGGTGCCGTAATAATACACAAGTACCGCAATCCCTACCATAGAGCAAAACATAATAAAAAGAAAATAGCTAGATCACTGTGTCTGGGAATGTAAATAGATCACTATCTATATAGATTTTACCAGTAGAACAATTAGGAGGATTACTTGCTCTCAGAAATAGATAAAACCATACATGATCTTTAAAAGTATTTATTCTGAAAATATTCAATGATCTAAAAATACAGTATAAAATGGAAATAATAAAACATAAAACAATCAATTCGTGATAGTGGTCAAGATGAAATATTCTTACTATACACAGCATGTAAGATCATGTAGATCTCTGTAGATCAGTTTGTGCTAATTCCAATCTCCTAGTTGTAATAATAGAGTGCCAGCATCCTGGCTAGCCAACTAGGAGAAGGTGCCCGTAATAGATACATGTAAAAGATAAAAGTTATTTTGTGATGAGGGCAAAATAGCCTGAGATATACTCACAGCACTTGTGCACTTTTCCGGTAATAAATGATAGTCTTTTTCAAGACTTTTTCAGTCCTGAAAAAGTCCTCCATTCTAGGGGACGAAACGCGTTCATCCTCCTTTATTACCTGTACTCAGGAGCACTTCGGGCACTGGAAATCCACCCAGGTAAAACCCCTGCGCACTAAGGATCCCAGCGGCACCCACAGAGCAGAGACGCATATCACAACTGCAGAAACAGCCTACCGCTTCCCCTCTGCCTGGTACATTTATCTATTATGGGCGCCTTCTCCTTGGCTAGCCACAGCATCGGCACTCTATTATTACAAATAGGAGATTGGAATTAGCCCAAACTAATGTTTATTTTTATGTTTTATTATGTTAATTTTATACTGTATATTTAGTAGGGATGTGCACCATCCACTTTTCGCGTTTTGTGTTCTGATTACCTTCATGTTTTGGGTTCTACTAGATTTTGCCAAAACACCCCCTCAACGTTTTGGGTTGGGTTTTTTAAAAAAGCATAAAAAAACACTAAAATCACAGAATTTAGGTTTTTAATTTGCTCCTAAGCTATTATTAACCTCAATAGCATTCATCTCCACTCATTTCCAGTTTGCTACCAAAGCAGCTGGATAACTATGGGGGTTATTCTGGTTTACTCCTTCTTGCTAATTCCTTCTTAGATGGACAAAACCATGTGCACTGCAGGGGTGCAGATGTAACATGTGCAGAGAAAATTAGATTTGGGTGAGTTATTTTGTTTCTGTGCAGGGTAAATACTGGCTGCATTATTTTTACACCGCAATATAGATCTCACTTTGTAGTAAAACCCCACCCAAATCTAACTCTCTCTGCACATGTTACACCTGTCCCCCCTGCAGTGCACATGGTTTTGTCCATCTAAGAAGGAATTTGCCAGTAGGAGTAAACCAGAATAAGCCCCAATGCGACACAAGTGGGTGGCACAAACACTAGACTGATACGGCTCACTTAATAGCACCTCTGGACTGATATGGCACACTTAGCATCACCCCTGGACTGATACGGCACACTTAGCATCACCCCTGGACTAATACAGCACACTTGGCAGCACCCCATGAATTATACGGCAGACTTGGCTCACCCCAGGAATTATTTGGCAGACTTGGCTCACCCCTGGACTGATATGGCACACTTAGCATCACCCCTGGACTGATACGGCACACTTAGCATTACCCCTGGATCATTACAGCACACTTGGCAGCACCCCATGAATTATATGGCAGACTTGGCTTACCCCAGGAATTATACGGCACAGATGGTGGTGCCCCTGACCTGATACAGCACACATGATGGCACACATGGTATTATACGACACAGATGGCGGAACCCCTGGACTGACACATCACACATGAAACTATACTACACACATAGTGACTCCTGCAGTAAAAAGAGTTATTCTTTTAATAAAAAAATGACAGCACCCCTGGATTGATACAGCAGATTTAGCAGCACCCCATAAATTATACAGCACACTTGGCTCACCCCTGGACTGATACAGCACACTTAACATCACCCCGGGACTGATACAGCGCACTTAGCAACACCCCATGAATTATAGAGCAGACTTTGCAGCAATCCATGAATTATTTTACACACTTGGCTCACCACAGGAATTATGTGTCACACATGAGGGCACCTCTGACCTGATACAGCACACATGGAATTATACGGCACAGATGACGGCACCCCTGGACTGATACGGCACACATGTCGCAGACATGGAATTATACAGCAGACATGGCAACATTCCTGCAGTAGAAAAACTTTTATTATTTTAATAAAAAAAAAGAGCAGCACACCTGGAATAATATACGGCAGACTTAGCAACACCCCATGAATTATACAGCACACTTGGCTCACCCCTGGACTGATATAGCACACTTAACAGCCCTTGCAGTAAAAATTTAAAAAAATGGCAACTCCCCTGGTATAATACACATGGGGGCACACCTGGAATTATACGACACAGATGCGGGCACCCCTGGACTGATATGGGGCACATGCGGGCACCCCTGGACTGATACGGGACACATGGGGGCACACCTGGAATTATACGGAACACATCTAGGCACCCCTGGACTGATAAGGGATACATGGGGGCACCCATGGAATTATACGGCACAGATGCAGGCCCCCCTGGACTGATACGGAACACATGGGGGCACCCATGGTATTATACAGCACACATGTGGGCACCCCTGGATTGATACAGGACACAAGGGGGCACCCATGGTATTATACGGCACACATGTGGGCACCCCTGGACTGATACGTGACACATGGAGCACCCATGGAATTATACAGCACACATGCGGGCACCCCTGGACTGATGCGGGACACATGGGGGCACCCATGGTACTATACAGCACACAAGCAGGCACCCCTGGACTGATACGGGACACATGGGGGCACCCATGGAATTGTACGGCACACATGTGGGCACCCCTGGACTGATACGAGACACATGCGGGCACCCCTGGACTGATAAGGAACACATGTGGGCACCCTTGGACAGATACAGCACACATGTGGGCCCCCCTGGACTGATAAAGCACACATGCGAGCACCCTGGACTTAAATATAAAGTCCAGGGTGCTCGTAGGACTTTATATTTAAAAAGTCCTGCGAGCACCCACCCCCCCCCCCCCCCCCCTGTTGTATCTTGACATACCTTTGTTGCTTTCAATTAATCTTGCACACTGAAGATTAGATGTTTTATTTCTTATGTATAAATCATACTTGCAGGAGTACAGTTATACATCCCCACATGCTTGCTCTCCTTCTCCTTCTTCCATCCTCTTACTTCCTGGTCACATGTTCTATCTCACTGCAAGATTCTTAAAGAGATACTAACTTATCTAGCTAATGCACATAAACTATCTTTATATATACTACATCTCCCCCTTCCTTTCATATGTAAATGACTACTTTTAACATAACAATGTGCTGACTGCATTAACATTGACCCACAATATGCAATACACATTAAACTTGAAAAACATTTTAGAACAACAAATTATGAACCATAAATTGAAAGTCATATCTGCTCAATAAGCCTTGTGGGAGGTTTAATGGCTCTGCCTCTTCTCGTCTGAGTGTATGATCCTTCACTCAAAGGAACAGACACAAAAGAATCACTTGGTGTTGAGGATGTTATAGGTGGTGTGTTGACATCAGCTTGACTTTGTGCATCAGAAGAAAAGGATGGGAATATCTTCTTGAAATGGGACACATTTCTTGTCACAGTGTGATGGTCATTTTCTGCAACAACCATTGTTCCTTTCCTTTTCACTACAGTCAGTGGACTTGGATGAAAAGTCGTCATGTCCTTGCGTACTACTTTTTGTTTCACCAGAACACGATCTCCTTCTTGTAAGTCTGAAACAATAGCTCTTCTTTTCCGGTCTGCATATTGTTTAGCCTTTTGTTTATTGTCTGAGTCCTTCTTTCTTACCTGAAGATCTCTAGATGAAGGAGTCAAATTGATTTCTGGAAGAGTGGATCTGATTACTTTTCTTTGAAACATTAATGTCTGAGGAGGGACATTTGTTGTAGAATGAGGCACAGAGCGATATTGTCTAAGAAATTGATTTAGAGATTGTTGAATTGGAATTCTGGATACCTTAGAAATTCTTATTTGCTTTCCCAGATTACGCATGAAACGTTCAACAAGACCATTAGCCTGTGGCCACAGGGGTGTAATCTTTTGATGTCGAATTCCAAAATGTTTCATAAATTTGCTGAAATCATCACCTTGAAATGGCGGACCATTATCAGTCTTTATTGTTCCTGGAATTCCATAAGTAGTAAATATTTTGTCCAACGCTGGTAAGACAGATGTGGCAGACGTTGAAGATATTATTTCAAGAACAGGATACCTTGAATATTCATCCACCGCGACTAATATGTATTTTCCATTGTACATTGGCCCATAGAAATCAACATCAACATTTTCCCAGACATTGTCAGGTAGATCAGTCATCCGCAATGGTTCACTGTTAGTTTGTGTAGAAAGAAGGTTACATGTCATACAGTTACGAATTTCCGATTCAACTTGTTGCTCCATGGAGGGAAACCATACCTTTTCACGTAGAAGTTGTTTGGTCTTTACAAGTCCTAAATGACTGGCATGAGCAATATCAATTACCCTCTTTCTCAAAGCAGCTGGAATGATTATTTTGTCACCTTTGAGAATGATTGAATTATCATGTACAGTAAGTTCTTGACAATGTTTATGAAGTGTTCGGAAGTCTTGTTCCTCATTAGTTGAAAATAAAAATTGTCCCAGTCGCCAATCATTGGACGTAATGCAATGTTTTACTGCTGACAAAACATTATCTGAAGAAGAAGCCTCTTTGATGTCGGCACTAGTTAGTGAATCAGGAATTGAATTGTTAATAATAAAGTTCACATATTCCTCCACTGGAGTAGATTGCAATGTGTCAAAAGGCAAGGGATGTCTGGACATGTAATCTGAGGGATTGTCAGCACCAGCTCTATGAATGATGGAGAAATGATATGCCTGCAAACGTAAGCCCCATCGCTGTATCCTAGCTGGTTGTTTGGCATTTGGATTTCCAAAAAGTGTCACTAGAGCTTGATGATCAGTCTGGATGGTAAACTCAATGCCGTATAAATAGAGATGAAAACGTTCACAGCCCCAGACTACTGCAAGAGCTTCCCTTTCTGGCTGAGAGTAACGCTTTTCCACCTCTGTTAAACTGCGACTTGCATATGCCACAATATGATGATCCCCATGTGTATTTACTTGAGTCAAGATAGCTCCAAGCCCAACAGGACTGGCATCCACAATAAGTTCTGTTTTCCAGTCAGTGTTGTAATATGACATTGTGACACTATCCTGCAGACATCGTTTTATGTCATCAAATGCTTGTGATTGAGAAGAAGTCCATAGGAACTTAGCATTTTTCTTTGTGAGTTCCCTAAGTGGGGCAGTCAGAGTAGCGTAATTTGGAATGAATTGGGAGCAATAATTAGTCATCCCAAGAAATGACTTGACTTCACCAGCATTGACAGGTTTGGACATGTTTGTGATAGCCTGGACTTTTTGTGGATCAGGACTCACTCCATCTTGAGAAAAGATGTGACCAAAAAACTTGAGTTTCTGTTGAAGAAAAACGCATTTATCTCTGTTCAGCGTTAAATTTTTAGCTTGAAGACACTGTAACACTTGACGCAGAGCTTCATCATGTTCCTGGCGTGTTGTTCCAAAAACCAGGATATCATCACTGTAATTTATGGCATTTGGAACCGTCTGTATGACCTGACGGATAGCGTTTTGAAACAGCTCTGCTGCGGATATGATTCCAAATGACAGTCGTTTGTATCGTCGTAACCCAACATGAGTTGAGAATGTTGTTATTTGACGTGATTCTTCATCAAGTTCTAGTTGATGATAACCTTTATTTAAGTCCAATTTAGAAAAGAAACTTGCACCTGTGAGTCGATGTATGATATCATCCATAGTAGGAGTAATATGACGCTCTCTTTTGATGGCAACATTAGGACGACGCATATCAACACATATTCTCACTGCGTTTGGTTGACCTGGTTTGGGCACTACCACAATAGGGGATACCCATGGTGTTGGGCCAGATACCTTTTCAATTATATCTAAGTCTTCAAGAGTCTGTATTTCTTCTTCCACTTGTTTCCTTATATTTATAGGAATGCGCCGATGTTCTTGTGCAATTGGGATGACTGAGTGGTCAATGTGAAGATGAACTTGATAATCTTTAAGTTTTCCAATGCCATGAAAAAGATGATCATACTCCTGTAGTAAAGCATCCACATCACTCTGTAGTGGTTTTGGGTCATGTATGACAGGAGTGATATTGGGAGTGTCATTTAAGATAGAAGGAGAATCATGAGTATGTGCCACAATTTGTATAAGACCCAACTCTGAAGCAGTATCCAATCCCAAAAGATTACCCCTTGCATATTTGGTGACATAAAATACAGCTTTTGTCTTTTTGTCATTTTTGCGTGCAATGATGTCAAAAGAACCCTTTAGTGGAAGAGGTCGTTTATTACCATACGTGAATATTTTCACAGATGTTGGATTCAAAATGATATTGCCATGCAGCTTCTTGAAACTGGTAGCATCCATTATATTTACAGAAGCACCAGAATCTATTAGAAAGTCAACAGAAGTGTGTTCCAAAGTGATTGCAGTTTTTGGACTGACCTTGTTGTTTCCAACCTGATGAATCATGTAGATAAATCCTTCTGATTTGTCATCACTGTCAGATGATTCTGCAGCTAGATCCATTGTAGAATGCTGATCCACACAACGCACTGTTTTTCGCCTGGCTTTAAATTGCTGTGAAGATTGTCTGTGTGTAGACTTGATTTCTTTAGATTTGCAGACTGATGAAAAGTGATTCATTTTTCCACATGCAGTGCAAGTTTTTCCAGTTGCAGGACAGTCTCCTGAATGTGGATAGGGGCGCCCACACCTGTAACATGCTTTAGCTTTCCCTGTCTCCAGAATGGAGCTTGAGTCAGTATGTAATTTATTGCACACTTGCAGCTGGTTCATGCCCCTCTCCATGTCTTTAGCATGTGTCTCTGAAAGTTCTAGACTTCTAGCATATTGTTGCAGTTCAGTCAGCGTCATTTCAGATTTAAGAGCACGTCTGCGTAGCTTTCCACATTTACCAAATGCAATTAACTGCTGCTTAATTTCATCTTCTACATCATGGAACTGACAAGGTTTGGCAAGAATCCTTAATCTAGTAATATATGCATCAACAGATTCAGTTTGTAGTTGCATAGCTGTCCTGAACAAGTATTTTGAATGTGACAGGCTGCATTTTGGAGCAAAGTAGGCATTCAGAGAGCCCCTGCATTTGTTATAATCCCTGGTGTCTTCCTCTGGCAAAGTATCATACAGTTCATATATCTTGGGGCCAGCACTGATAAGAAGCATGCTTTTCTTTTTGCTGTCAGAAGTTATCCCCATGGCTTCAATAAAGTGTTCAAACTGGCCAAGCCATTTTCTCCATAATTCTGCTGCATTAGGGGCATCAGTATGCAGAAACTGAGGAATTAATGCTAGCATGTCAGCCATGATTACTGAGGAATATATACTGTAGTTGCTGAATGTAAGTAATCAAAAGTTTATCCTCGTCGCCAGTTGTTGTATCTTGACATACCTTTGTTGCTTTCAATTAATCTTGCACACTGAAGATTAGATGTTTTATTTCTTATGTATAAATCATACTTGCAGGAGTACAGTTATACATCCCCACATGCTTGCTCTCCTTCTCCTTCTTCCATCCTCTTACTTCCTGGTCACATGTTCTATCTCACTGCAAGATTCTTAAAGAGATACTAACTTATCTAGCTAATGCACATAAACTATCTTTATATATACTACACCCCCCCCCCCCCCATTTTGAAAATGATGCTGAATCCGACATTGGGAAGATGATGTTCGGCCTTGTTTTAGACTTGGAAAAAGGGTGGGATCTAACAAACTCCTCGGATCCAGCCTCAGATCAGGTAAGTTCGTGGGGGTTCAGATCTCTAGGATCCGAAGCCGCACATCCCTAATATTTAGATAGTTACATTTCCCCTTGCACATGCACGATGTAAACGGTATGCATGCGCAGGTGTTTGATAATTGCCCATTTGCAAATTCTCTAATTAGCGATCCATACTGAATTAGGCCCATAGCTATCAATGGTATACACTACTTTAATAGCACAATGCACTAATAGTACATAACACTAATAATGTGGGTACTTGTGTAGTATCATGGCTCCCACGATGGGCATCGTATAGGGAAAAATCGCATCGCATGCGATGTGATGCGATGCCATCTCCCTGGCTGCATCGGTAAATTACCTCAATTCGCAGCTTTTCAGGGGCAGGGCTAAAGATGTAAATCGTGTCATTTAGCACCGTCCCCTCCTTGAAGACCCGCAAATAGCGGGATTTGCCATACTAGCGGCTTGATGACGTCTACATCAGGCCCCATGCCCCGAAGTGCTGCTGTCAGTCTCCTCTCCGGCCTTCTCCTGGAGAGGAGACTTAAAAGTAGGCAACCCTGGATAAAATCCATATAGATAGTGATCTATTTACCTTCCCGGACGCATTGTTCTAGCTCTTTTGTTTTATTGCAACTAATCTGAGACCTAGACAGGTGAGAAGTGATCAGTGCTGACATCACAGACCCTCACCAAAAAATGCCTGGGCATGCTTGTATTTGTTCAGATCCACTTGGCCCATCTAGGGGCAGACTTGATGGGCCAAGTGGTTCTTATCCTCCGTCAAATTCTATGTTTCTATATTAGAAAATAGCATGTTACAGCCCCCAAATGCCAGTTTTCTGCCAGCCAAACTGCAACTACATTGCATTTACTTTATTTTGGTCGCTATTTCCCCTTGCACATGCACGATGTAAACGGTACGCATGCGCAGGTGTTTGATAATTGCCCATTTGCAATTTCTCTAATTAGCGATCCATACTGAATTAGGCCCATAGCTATCAATGGTATACACTACTTTAATAGCACAATGCACTAATAGTACATAACACTAATAATGTGGGTACTTGTGTAGTATCACGGCTCCCACGATGGGCATCGTATAGGGAAAAATCGCATCGCATGTCATCGCATGCGATGCGATGCCATTTTTCACAGAAATCATTGACATGTGTTAAAATCATGTTAAATGCACCCCAAAGGGTATTTGTTACTGTACCACCCCCACTATGAACGCCAACCCGAAGCGTGGCGAGCGCCGCTCGCCACACTTTCTATTCTCAACTCCACGCCGACGTGGATAGTGGGGGTATGAAAAGGTCGTAGGACGCGTACCGCCGCCCCTCGCGGGCTCGCTGCGTTTGCCACGCTTCAGGTTGGTGTTGATAGTGGGGGTGGTACAGTGTGAAAAAAGACATTTGGGGTGCATTTAACATGTTTGCTACTAATTTAAATGCATTTGGATGCATTTGTGATCAAAATCGCATGCCATCGCATAGCATCGCATCGCATGGCATGCGATGCGATGGCATGCGATTTTTACAACAAATGCATACAAAACCAGGAAAAATCGCATCGCATGCCATCGCATGCCACTACATATGGCATGTGATGGCATGCGATGGGAGCGGTGATAGTATACAAGTACCATAATGTGTCCTGCTTGCAAGGCAGAAATCTGAGGGACATATAAGTATACAGTGCTGGAGAGGGACTCGTTCACGCTGCCTACACAAACTGAGCAATATGCTTTTCATTTTGGCACATGCTGGTTAATAATTGTAGCATGTTCTAGCTTCAAGACAATTGTTATACAGTGATCAAAAACATTGTCGGTCTGGATACGGTTTTGAGAACTGGTCGACAAATGACAATATAATTGCTTCAATTGCAAATGTTGTTTCAGCTCAGTAACTAAGGGATTACTGAAATTGCCAGTTCATGTGTGGACGAATTGCTCACCTTACCTATATACTAATACAGACGCCATGCAGGGCCTGACTGCACTCTGTGTCAGTCATATTTTTTCCTTCTTTTTCTTCATCTATCTTGTGCCTTTTGATAAATGTTCCTGTCAATGTTCCTGTCAAATATCATTAGTATTTTATGCAAAAGAATGGATAGATGAAATAAAACACATCAAAAAATTTCACTTCCTCACTCTGGTACTAGCCAAGTGGAACTGGTCAAAATTCTATTTAATACCCATTTTTTTATAGGTCTGTTTTCATTTCTAAAAATGAGTGGACTTCACCACACCACTGTTGGAGTTGTCAATTTAGCTTTGATAGAGAGAACATTAATTTTAATTGAACTTTGTTTAACCCCTTCATGACAGAGCCAGTTTGTGCCTTCATGACAGAGCCCTTTTTTTCAAATCTGACATGTCTCACTTAAGTGGGGATAACTTTTTTTTGCTTTTACTTATCCCAGTGATTTTGAGATTGTTTTCTCGTGACACATTGTACTTCAAGTTAGTGGTAAATTTGGGTCGATACAGTCTGTGTTTTTTTGTGAAAAATACCAAAATATCGTGAAAAAATGGAAAATTTAGCAATATGCAAAATGTCACATTTTCTGCTTGTGAGACAAATAATCATACCACTCAAAATAGTTAATAACTAACAAAGACCATATGTCTACTTTATGTTGCAATCATTATTTCCACCCCCTTTTCATTTTTTTGGACACTAGGAGGCTTCAAATATGACTAGCAAATTCTCAAATTTTCAAGAAAATTTCAAACACTGATTTTTTTAGGGACCAGTTCAGTTCTGATGTGACTTTGAGGGACTTGTATGTGAGACACTCCCATAAATGATGCCATTTCAAAAACTGCACCCCTCACAGTATTCAAAACAGCATTTTGGAAGTTTGTTAACCCTTTAGGTGTTTCACAGGAATTAAAACAAAGTGTAGGTGAAATTTCAAAATTTCTTTTTTTTTGCAGATTTGCAATTTTAATACATTTTTCTAAGGAACACAGTACATTTTACTAGAGAAATGTGACTAAAAATTGATTCCCCCAATTCTTTGGTTTTCATAAATATCCTATATGTGGCCCTAGTGTGCACGGTGACCAAACCACAGGCTTCATAATAGAAGGAGCACCTACTTGATTTTGGAGCCTCCTTTTTATGAGATTATTTTTTAGGCACCATGTAGGTTTCTAGGCACCATAAGATGCTAAAAGTTAGGAACCCCCCCACAAGTGACCCCATTTTGCAAACTACACCCCTCAGGGAATTCATCTAGGGGTATAGTGTACATTTCAAACCCCCAGGGGTTTCACCAATTGTGGTACAACTGGGCAGTGAAAATGAAAAAAAAATAATTTTTCATTTTCACAGCTCAGTTGTATCAAAATTGGTGAAACCCCGGGGGGTTTGAAATGTACTCTATACCCCTAGATGAATTCCCTGAGGGGTGTAGTTTGCAAAATGGGGTCACTTGTGGGGGGGGTTCCACTGTATGGGTGTTTCGGGGGTCATTCAACCAGAATCTGTGCTGCAAAATCCAAAAATCACTCCTTCCCTTCTGAGTCCTGCCATGCACCCAACTGGTATTTTTTGGTCACATGTGAGGCATTGCCGTACCCGGGAGAAATTGGGGCACAGATTTTGGGGTGCTTTGTCTCCTTCATTCCTTGTGAAAATGAAAAATTTTGAGCCAGATCTGCATTTTTGTGTAAAAAAATTTAATTTTTTACACAAAAATGCAGTTCTGGCTCAAAATTTTTAATTTTCACAAGGAATGAAGGAGACAAAGCACCCCAAAATCTGTGCCCCAATTTCTCCCGGGTACGGCAATGCCTCACATGTGACCAAAAAATACCAGTTGGGTGCATGGCAGGACTCAGAAGGGAAGGAGTGATTTTTGGTGGTGGAATGAATGGCGGGTGCTATGTCGCATTAGCAAGACCCCCGAAGCACCAATACAGTGGAACCCCCCCACAAGTGACCCCATTTTGGTCACCAGCTTTGGGAGGGGGGCTGGCGCTGCGGCTGGCGGGGGGGTGGGAGGGGTGCTGGCGCTGCGGCAGCCGGGTGGGTGGGAGGGAGGGGGGCTGCCGGGTGGGAGGGGGGGGGGGCTGGCGATCGTTGGTGATCGGTGCGGTATACGCACACACACACACACACACACACACACACACACACACACATATATATATATATATATATATATATGTGTATATATATATATATATATATATATACATATATATACATATATATACACACACACATATATATATATATATATATATATGTGTGTGTGTATATATATATATATATATACACACATTTGCACATTATTTTTTTATTTTATTTTATTTTTAACTTTTTCAGCAGCAGCATGATGCTGCTGCTGCTGCTGCTGCTGCTGCGGGGGGGAGGGGGGAGGAGGGGAGCGCAGCGTGCGCTCCGGACGTAGCGTTGGAGCCGGGGGAGCTGCTGCTGCTGCCGGGTGAGTGCCCGGCGGGTGGGAGGGGGGTGCTGCCGCTCGGTGGTGATCGGTGCTGCACCGATCACCACCGTTTTCTGTGTTACCGAGCGGCTTAGCCGCCGGTAACACAGGAAACGCTGTGATTGACTGTTCAGATTTGAACAGCCAATCACAGCGATCGCCGTCCGGTGGGGGCATCCCTGCCCCCCCCGGGCGGCGAGGGGGGATGTCTGCTGTCAGGGACAGCAGACATCACCTAACTGTCACTGCGTCTCTAGACGCAGTGACAGTTTGAAGCCATGACGTATATATACGTCAACGGTCGGGAAGTACTTCCCGACCATGACGTATATATACGTCAATTGTCGTGAAGGGGTTAAACATAGTGGGTATTAATTTACGTTACCTATGTACATTCAAAATGTTTTTTTTTCTAGCAACGTTATGATTTCCTCCACCTTTAGTGGAGTCACAACAGGATTATTATTTTAGCTTCTGGATATCTTAGTTCCACAGACCAATAAGGTGCTATAGTCCAGGGCTGGTTTGGTCACAATTTAATGGTGTAGGTTTAACAGTGCAATCCAGATGGGTGACAAATAGTCACTGATGCGTTTTGCAGCATCTTAAAGTGTACTTAGGCTCAGCGAAATGCATCAAGTGACCCAACTCACAGAACACATCTCTTTCCTCTATCTATAGTAAATCAAATTTATACAGTTTTAAAAGTATATGTGTTATTATTACATTCCCCAAAAAAACATACAATATATAATATTAAACATAATTAAAATCTTAATTTAGGAATAATAATACAAAAAATCCTTATAAGTAATAAAATACGGAGGGGATTATCAATTTGGAGAATCACAAGAACCGCTTAATCTCAAAATCATTATTTAATCCCATAGGGTCTAAATCCCAATATAATATATTAGTTTCATTTTGGCTTTGGCTAATAAACTCTCTGTTCTATTTGTTGCACCTTTTTAATCCCCATCATACTTGTATCTCTTTTATAGAGCATTCATGCTTTTTAAAAAAAAAAAATTTTTGCTTTAAATTTATTATGCATTGTTCTCATTTATTTAATTGACAATATTTGTAATATCAGGCAGAAATGTTCTGAAATTATTTGTTATATAACCCCACGGTTTGAGATAAAGAATGCCCAAATAGTGTCCTACCACCAGGCTGATGTGTCCTTGAATACATGCTAGAGAGGTGGAGAATACAAGATATTGAAGGAGGTGTCAGTGGCATAGGAGCTAGATGTAATGAGATAAGGAGCAGTCCAATATCCCATGTAGGAGAGTATGAGCTATTTATTATTGGAAACCAGTATCAAACATCATTTAATGACAAGTTTAGAATTTGTTCTCTTATCTACACAGTACACCCCATGTCAAAGAGATCTCCTAGTATAATATTATACATTTTAAAAATTGTACATACATTTTACATAATTAACATTAGAAAACATATAAGCAGACAGTACAGGGGAACACAATAACAGATATTACAAATCAGACATATTGTAATTATCATTACCTAGAGTCAGTATACCCATAAAACAGTCGACCTGTCAAACATTCAGCGATCCTGCCTAAACATAAAAAAAGAAGATAAAGAAAGATAATGAAAGAGAAACACAAAGGAAGAGGAAAGAGAGACAAGAGGGAGGTGGAAGAAGGAAGAATTGTGTGGTATTCCAGTTTTCCAGTGTAAACCAACTTGGAAAGATTCTCCTCATAACATCATTAAACAAATTATATTTTTTGAAAAATGGGACCTAATATCGAAGCATGTTCTCAATGCATATGTGTAATAAATATGTGTAGGACAAGGGTCAAAATTTGTACCACACAGCACCATACATGGTAATCATCATCATCATCATCATTAATGGCTGCCAGGCTGTGTGTGGTATAGCCATTGATAATGTGACATCCAGGCAACTATTAGTGTCAGTATTTCAAGATGATGTAGTCACAGTCTGTGTCCCCCTAGACTAGAGATGGGTATACCTTGATGAGAGCCTATAACCAGGCAAAGATACTTGGCACCACAGCAGCAGTACAAACTGCGCTGCCGAGATGGTGCAGCAACTAATCGACTCTACTAAAGAAGCGGGCGGACTTGGAGCCAGGGCCCGGGGGCATCATGCAGGGAAGCGTGTTATACACAAGGGCCTGCTGTGTCAGTTCCTTGTACACTACAGTACTGTAACACACACTGCTGGGCATGCATATAGAATGCATCTATATAAAGATTCTATATGCAATTAAATAAAATTCCTGGGGGTAATGGACAGTCGTGCTGCTGATCACAGCCGGGCATGCACATAAATTCATATATATGCCAGGCTGTGTCTCGGCAGTGTGACCGTCCATTAACCCCAGGAAATTCATTTTTACCCCATTTGGGGTAATTAACCCCTGTTCCCTGACCACTGGTCTAGGAGGACTTAAAGTCAAGTCAGGGAAACCAAGTAGCTGTAAATCCTTGTTGGTTTTCAGGTGTCACCCATATTTTCTCCATTGACATACACATGTCTATCCTAGTAAACCACTCCTTCACCATAGGAGGGGAAATACTATGCCAACGAACAGGAATCACAGCTTTAGTGAACTAATGAGGAATTTAAAAACAAAATGTATATGTGGTCAGACAGCCAGCAACTAAATTAAAAAAAGGTCGGGACCTGAGTTCCCACAATCCACTTAGAAATGGAAATTACTTTATCCCAAAAGGGGCGAAGTAAGAGACAATCTCACCAGATATAAAATGGAGAGCCCGTTTCGGTGTTGCACCACCAACACAGATTCACCAGATACACCATAAAATATTTTGGCAAGTGTCAGGGAGCATCCATACCAACGCAATAACACTTTGAATTGCGTCTTGATCACTGAGTAGCTGATTGAAGTTACAAAATTGTCCAGAAAACATTTTGTCCAGTTCTTCGCTGTAAATCAATCTGCAGGTCCTGTGCCCAATCTCTAGTGTATTTAGGAAGGGCCGGGAACTTATTTTCAATCACGAGTCTGTAAAATTTTGAAAGGAAATGTACTGGCTGGGAAGAGTTCAAACACATGTGCTCAAATACTGTTACAGGTCTAGTAGTGTCAGGACAAAGTTTGCTCCTCGTTACAAAATGCTTTAAATCAATGTACCTCCAAATTTTTGATGATAGAAGACTCCATTTCACCTGCAATACAGGCAAAGGGAGTATCTCCAAAACTTTCACCAGCTGGCCGACACGTGATACTCCTTTCAATATCCATGCCTAAAATCTCCTACCTAAGCCTCCGGGAGGAAAATTAAATAGCGGGGTTAGGGGAGAGAACTTAGAAGACACATATGAGAAAACACGTAACCTCCTTCAGCATATTAGTTTAGGGATAACAGTGGGATGGGAGAAAACAGGGATTCTTGAGCGCCAGGGGTAATGGTAGTGAACCTACGGTGGCAATCTCTATAAGCATTCATTTTTTAATATCGGTCAATTGAGACCATTCCATTATCCTTTTGAGAACAATAGCATCATGGTACAAAGTGAAATTCGGCAACTGAAGGCCTCTTATTCCCCCAAAACAAAATCCCTGACTGCATTGTGCAACTCCCAGAACCAAGTCTTAGGGATGTGGACTGGGAGCATCTGGAAAAGATATAAGACCCTGGGCAGCACATTCATCGTAATTACACTAAGGAGGTTATTCTGGTTCATTCGCATGGCAGCTAATTTTGTAGATCAATGTCATGGTTTTACCTTATAGATTAATTTTGAGCTTAGCCAAGCATTCTAGCATAATGTTGTATATGTTGTTTATACAGGGGCAAATTGGGAACGAAATCCGACCTGGGAACGGGGGGGGGGGGGGGGGTGTGACGCTGCAGCACGGGGAGGGGGTGCTGATGCTACAGCCCAGGGGGGGGGGGGGGGGCAGTGGAAACATAGCAGCTACAGTATGTGGATTAATAGAAACACTGTATTATACATAATTTCCTAATTAATATTTCTTCTAGTTAGGCAGAAACCTAAACAAGGCTAATTTAAGTAGCTTCGAAACTGTCCGCAGATCCAATCCTTACATTTGCTATTGTTCACCTAGAATGAAAATAGTCCCCTGGTAAAGCGTTTAGCTTTTCTGAAATATCCAAATCTTTCTGAAAATTATTGATAGCTTTAAATATCAGATATAATCCTCAACAAAAAAAGGGGAAGGGAACAGTAGAGATTAAGGGGGTGCACACTGCAGATAACTTATTTCAGGTGTCCAACTGATAATATACACTTGTAAAAATTTGCTTTTATTGAATACACATTAAAAGAGAAGTAGTATCCTAATTACTGCTTCTCAGTTTAGAACAAATACGTAGAAGTGAGTAAAAATTAGAAATAGTGATTTAAAAAAGATCGTGATGTAGATGCTCTTTCAATTTTATGTGTGATACTGTCTCCAAATGTTGCTTCTCTCTGTTCAGAAAAAGAAGACTTTATTCATTTTTACTAATCAGTTGCCTGATTGTGATATTATTGCTCAGACCAAATGTATTTTTTCTGGCTGTTGATTCTTTTATGTGCCTATGAACCTTTTAATACACTGTGATTTAAATTGGTTAATATCTGGACACAAAGCACTAATTTCACTGTGCGGATGTGTTATACTTAAATTGTGTTAGTGATACACACTAACCGATTTTCCTGGACTTTCCCTTGGTAAGCTGGATATTTAGATTAATTCTGCACACTCCACCCCGTTTTCGCAGTCCAACTTCTCAGTGGAGTGCAGATAATATATTTATACAGTCCTTTAAGGATTTATTCGTGTGTATTCAATATAATTTTTCAACACTACACCTTCATAGCTGGTCATTTGACTGATTTGCGGGTTCTAATAATGCACATACACTGTCCAATTCTTCTAATTTCTTAAGCGTTCAATTTTGTTAGTTTTGTTTTTTTACTCATATGTTGTCTGTCAATTTAACAGATTGCACTCTATAGCAGCCTGTTTATGACCCATGCGGTTATTTTCCACTTTTATTGCTGTATTTAGCGGTCATTTATACAGGTCGGCATATGGGCTTTCATCCCTTCTCGTGCCGATGTGTGTTCCGTGCTTAGAAAAAAATAGACATCAACGTTTACATATATGAGCTGACTGGACTGAACATTGGTTATGTGCGATGTGCGCCAGACAGACGCTAGCCATTCTTTTTAATGCAATAGAAGCTTATCTATTGGAAGATAGTACAATATCACAGAAATTAATTGGGTGGCATTCCTCTGTTGTAGTGGATACACATTGTCTCCTTCTAACCCATCCAATTGTGTTGTATTTGTATCACACTCAATTGGTATTGTTTGCAAGCAAATTTCCGTGATAGGTACACACTATTCAATCTTGCTGCGTCCAATCTGTTACTATCGAGAATATCAGTAGTTTATTATTTTGTTATGTAGACATATACATTTATCAGGTGTCTGTTAGTGCATACACTTTATCCAATATGTCCGATTTCACAGTTATCTAGTTTCACTTTTTCTGTTATGTTAACACTGTGTTGAATCACATATGCAATGGTCTGAGTATAGCTGATTCCTTTATAATGCCTGATACATTCAAAAATTATACCACACACCCTCCTGTTTAATATTAGTGACTTATGCGGTTAATTGCCGCTATCTTTACTATTACATTTAGCGGTCATATTATACAGGGATAGCTGTGATTTAATACCCCTCGCAGTGCAGATTATATGCACCTTATGCTTTGCGGGGATAGCTGACAGCTCTACACCTGCACGCCCGGCCAGGTAACCATTAGCAGCGTGCTGTGTGAGCCGTGCAGACGCTGACCGCTTCCTTGGTATTAGTCCTGCGGCACCAGCGTATATATCAGGCTTATGTCGGAACAGTGAACAATTTATAAGGGAGACAATATATTATCACATCATTTGTAAGGTAGTATTCCTATATTAAAGAGAGCTATTCTAAATCACGCGCCTATGCGCATTTCACCGGCTATGCCGGCTTCCTCATAATGTTGTATATGTTGTTTATACAGGGGCAAATTGGGAACGAAATCCAACCTGGGACCGGGGGGGGGGGGGGGGGGGTGACGCTGCAGCACGGGGAGGGGGTGCTGACGCTACAGCCCGGGGGGGGGGGGGCAGTGGAAACATAGCAGCTACAGTATGTGGATTAATAGAAACACTGTATTATACATAATTTCCTAATTCATGTTTCTTCTAGTTAGGCAGAAACCTAAACAAGGCTAATTTAAGTAGCTTCCAAACTGTCCGCAGATCTAATCCTTACATTTGCTATTGTTCACCTAGAATGAAAATAGTCCCCTGGTAAAGCGTTTAGCTTTTCTGAAATATCCAAATCTTTCTGAAAATTATTGATAGCTTTAAATATCAGATATAATCCTCAACAAACAGGACCAGATTACCCATAAGGCACTGTAGGCCTGTGCCTAGGGGATGGCAGAAGAATAGGGGCTCAGATGTCCCACTCATTTTCTTTCATCAGCAAATGAAATCAAACTAAGGGAATGAGCAAAATTACTTACAGTAGCGAGAGTATTATTTTGTTCATGGTAAGACTTGTTACCTAGTAACAAATGGTAAATTAGGCAGCAAGCCTCAGCATAACCCTGCATAAGGGAGAGAAGTGACCAGATATGTCCACTTCCCTGCTGAATATGGAGCAGGCTGTATGTGTGCATGTTTTGGAACAAGCACTGGGCTCCAACAGCCACCAGGGTAATTCCACCACCGTGGACCAATGTCCCCTGGCCAAAAACATTATCACTCTGGATGGTCAGTCCTGGATGGGGTGCCTGGGGGAGTGGGAACCCCCCAATAAAGGGGTTCCCCCCCAGGCTTCACCCAGATAGAGCCATACCTAGGGTGGTGTGGAGCGTGCCAAAACACACAGTGCTGAAGGGGAGGGGGGGGGGGGGTGCTGTTTGCAGCACTTAAAATCATCTGATTTAATTATACCCCTTTCAGACATATGGAATAATCCTGGGATTTTTCATGTGCACGCGCATAATCCCGGGACTAACGTATGTCTGAATGGCTCTACCTGGGATTTTTGTTGACTCACCTGCAATGGACCTGGGATTTGCACCGGGTTTAAATTCCCAGGTGCTATGTTTCAAAGGGGCATTACTTTTACTTGTAGCTTCCCTTCTCTTTAATGCCAGGCATCTCCTAACTACCCCTGTCTCCTTCCCCTACCCTTTACATCACTAATAGCTATTCAACATTCATGAAGTTAACTTGAAAGCTCTTTGTTACTCAGTCATATTGTCCTTTACATTACAAGATGTACAAGTAGCTTCATATAGATAGAAATCACATCATTTGTATAAGGGATCAAACAGCTGAATGAGTAAGGTGTTTGACTGGAATGCAATAGGTTAAGGATTTGGTTCCTTGGTTTTGAAATGTGCTGTTTACTAAAGAGTATTGTAACTGAATACAAAAGAGTGCATGTATATTGTGTAAAGAGGATGTGTCCAAATCCATTTTTTGCAGTGTTCTATAAATGTGTGTATAATATCTGTGTTAAAGGACATCATAGCATTTGCTTTCCTTGGAATCAGTTTTGTAATGCCACATCCCTATGAGGCCATGTGCCTTATTTTCCTATTTTATAACTGAGGTGGAGGTGGGGTGGTCAATTCTCTTGCTGGTAAGGGACACCAAAAAAAGTCTAGTCATGACTCTGACTATACACACTTCAAAATGTTTTGTGGTACTTGAATATTGAAACCCAGCTCTGCTGATAAATGTATGACTAGTTCATGCTTGCCGACACTCCCGCATTTCGCAGGAGGCTTCTGCTTTAGTCACCAGTCCCCCGATGCCCCGCAAGGCCCTCCCAATCCCCTGAAATTTCATAGTCTGTCGTAAAATTCGGGGGCGGTGCTTAGCACTAGCATGGTGGGTACTACATGCTGGAGACACAGATGAGGGGGAGTGACGGAGAACAGGCCAGCTAGGAGCTCAGAGGAGAGGCTGGGGGAGGAGCAGGAGTACTCTGTTCCCAGGTTAGTGCATGTGGTTCTGCCTCGGCAGCCCCATACTGGCTGGGACTGTGTTTAGGCAGCTGTGTAATGTTGTGTGTTTGTTTTTCTGTTTATGTAGCTTGGCACTTTCTGCAGTGTGTGTTTGTAGGTGAACCCTGGGTGTGTGTTTGTGTGTGTGTGCGTGTGCAGGCTGGTAGTAACCCCTGTGTGTGTGTAGGCTGGTAGTGACCCCTTGGGGTCGCTGCACTGGACCATGCCCACTTTACTGGAGACCACACCCACCATATATGTAGCTCCACCCACATCCTGGGTCCTGATTTTGACCATGCGCAAGTTGGGAGGTATGGAATCTCCCTGAAACCATTTTCTGAAAGTAGGCAATTACGGACTAGTTAGATATTTAGATTTGTTACTAAAATTTCATGTGCATGGTCCTGCTAACTTGCTACTGCTCCATATGCTCATAGTTCTATTGACGAAAATGTTGGAAAATAATATTAATAGACAATTACAACTAATCATAAAATGTTTATTTAAAATTCTTATCTGCTGCCATTAATATACACATCATAAATATGCACAGTCCTAACCTTTGTGTGAGACTATTCATGTAAATGGTCCAAGGAAAGTCAGGCCAAATCTTAATTATAGGAGAATGGATCAGGGTCCTACAGCAGTAGATCAAATGTAATTCTCTACAGAAAATCAATCCGAGGACAGTGAACTTTTGAGTAAATCAAAAAGACATTGTGGAAAATCCACATCTCTCGTGCTTCAGACATACTTGTGGAAATAGGGATTTCTCGCTTTATCCATGAACCATTTTAAACGGATTGTATTTGAAACTGCATATTTTTAATCCGCCTTGTCTTCCAGCTAGCAGCAAGCGTAACCACTTTCCTACTGTGTTATTTCAAGAACCGCACATATTACAATATTACAGGGTTTGCTTTATAGCTGCTGTTAACTCTTTAGTACTGTTCATTTCATTAATAGTATACGGCTGCCAGGCAGGGCCGGTGCTAGGATGTCCGGCGCCCTCCTGCAAACCATAAATTTTGCACCCTTTCACATTGCCATTGCAACAAGCTGCAGCCCGATTGTGGGAGCTGATGCAACATGCGATCCTATGGAGGATCTCGGGTGCATGTACATGTATGCATACACCAACTCAGTTCTGTGTCTGCAAAATGTTGCAGGCACTAAAGGTGCCCATACACGCTGCGAGAATCGCATACGTTATGAGCTAGATCGCATCGCATCACACGGCATGCATGCAATGTGTGTGCGATGCGATCTGAAAGCAGTAAAAAAAAGTATGTGCAGCACATACTTTTTGTACTGTGCAATGCCCGCAGGAGCGCACATCGCATCGCATGCTGCTATTGCAGCGTGTATGGCCACCTTTAGGCACATAACCCAGCCCATTATTTAAAAAGTGTCTAAATCAGGGGTTCTCAAACTATTTTGCTTGGGGACCCCGTCAGACAATAAAAATTATTACAGGACCCCAGCAAGTTACCAAAGAATGGCCGCCACATGTGTGGTCAGTGAAGTGAAGTGACCGCTATTGTATTAGGGAGGCAGTGGGTAATAAGGGGGTGTAAAAGGGGGAAAGGGGGGTGGATGAAAGAGGGACGCAGAGGGTGTTTACTTAATGAGTTATCCCCTGACCCCCCTCCACAGACACATTAATCTGATGGTCATCAACATGGAGTCGTGACCCCATGCTGAGGGGGTCGGGACCCACTTTGGGGTCAGGACCCACAGTTTGAGAACCGCTGGTCTAAATTAATATTAAAAAACTACAATTATTAAAAAATTGGTTATAAACATGTATAATAAAAGACTCACTGTTCTTTTGCTGTTTAACTCTTGTGAAGTCCCTCCTCTTCTATCTGCGTAGGCAGGGCGCTGAGGACGCCATTACACCCCTCTTGTGACTGAGGGGGAAAGGAGGGGAGAGAAGGAGGAGATGGAAGAAGAGGGGAGGAGATAGAGGGGGCGGAGTGTTGAGGACTGGCAGTGGCACTGGCACAGCACACTGAGAAGAGGGATGGAAGGGCGGCGCTGCTGCCTGTTCATCATATGATTGACAGCTGACAGGCGCAGGGAGCAATGGGTAGGTGGCGGATCCGGACATGACATGTCATCCAGGCATTCACAGACAGAGTTACATGCCACAGCGCAAGTGTCCATGAGGAAGAGGGGGCAGGTCAAAGGAGGATGACAGTGTGTGCGCGGTGCAGGGAGCTGCTCTGCCTCTCCATACTGCCGTCCGCTGTCAGACAGGCACTGAGGGCGGCGTGCAGGCTGTGTGCACTCACGGTGCAGAGAGCAGCTGCCCACTGTCAGACAGGCACTGCGGGCAGCATGCAGGAGGCAGTGACAGTGATGGCTGAGGCAGCTTTAGCAGAGCAGGGAGGGAGACAGCGCCTTTTCAGCAGGAGCTGCTGATCGGGTAGCACCAGCCCTGCTGCCAGGTCGACACTATGAAGGTCGACATACATTAGGTCGACCACTAAAGGTCGACATGGCTTAAGTCAACACCTGAAATAGGCTGACGTGACCAAGGTCGACAAGGTCGGAAGTCGGCACAAGCATTAGGTCGACAATGTGGTGGTCGTCAGTCAAAGATCGACATGAGTACAATGTTACTAGGGCATGGTAACAGTGTACATGAAACATGGTGAGCGCAGCGAGCCATGGGAGGGGACGCGGTACAATAATACGGTGTGCGTGTCAACTTACATCAACATTCAGTACAATTTAAAAAAACTCATGTCAACCTTTTCAAAATCGACAGACTCATGTCGACATAATGCTTGACGACCTTCCAACCCTATCGACCTTAGCCATGTCGACCTATTTAAGGTGTCGACCTTTAGTGGTCGACCTTTTGTACGCCAACCTTCACAGTGTATGACCCATCCCCTCATTAATAAAGGATATAACAAAACTTGGTAGACACGTAAAACTTTATCATAACATCAGCAACAAAAGACATAATGAATGGAAATATAATTGGACTCAGCTAAATACTATGTACCCTTACAAGGAAGCCATTTCTGTTCTGGCATTACATTTTCAAAGTAATAATTTGACATTTTAACAATGCATTTATTGTTGTTGATTACAGCCCCTTACTTTGCATCATCTACATCTGTAATGTGTATGAAGACCTATGCTCCACAGGGAGTCCCAGCATGCTGCATGGCAGACGCAGGGAGGGGACGTCTGTCTGTTGGGTGCGTGCTACATTATATAGTCAATATAATCAGAATACTGGCACAACTTGCTGTGTAATTACATATTTCACATAAGTGTGTGAACCCCAAAGGAATTTTAGCTTTCCAGCCTATTTGGAGAAGAGAATTTATGCGGAGAAGGGGTAAAAGGTCAGATCATAACCCACTTCTCATTCTGTTAGGATTCATGATAATTGCTGCGCTGCAACATTTGCATGAGATATGGCAAATACACTCATGCATCAGATGTAGCAGTACATTCTCGGTTTGGTAAAGAAATGAGTCTGGCTGGAAAAAAAACACAGTATGTGAGATACACAAAGATGGTCCATGTTTATTCATCAGCTCTGGGCAGAAATGAGTGCAAGTGAACTGAAAGTAGATTAAATTATGATTAAAATGGTACTTTCACGGTAAAAAGACCAATTATGTTACACAAGAGGAATAGCATGTACATTAATGTTACATTAAACCAGTAAGATGCACAGCACACTCGTTCTGCAGGCAAGTGTTTAGAGCACGGGCATATATATATATATAAGGCAGCAGCGGTGCTGCACTCCCAATAAACAAGATGACTAAGCAGGTAGCTTTTGTTTCTTTGTGATGCGATTAACGACCGACGATTTTACATTCTTATGGCTAACCCATGGAAGTTTATTTGCTGTCCATTGATCTTACTGTTTTTTAACTGCTACATATAGGAAGTGAGTGTCACACGCACTCCATGATGCAGTGTATTTAATTGTAGAATCTCCAGTATTAATATCTACTAGAAGTTTAGTGAGAAGATCTTGACTCCCCGTACAGAAGATGAAAATATATATATCCAGTAAATTACGGTGCAGGGCGCCTGATATCGATCAACATTTCAGTTTAATTATATAAACTTTTGTCATGGTTACAGAGCAAAAACAAATAACACCTTTATAAAGACAGACATATATACAGTTGTACAAGACCCTCCTCGTGAAGCACTCCCGCTCAGAGAGACATCATCCCTGGCGCCGTGCACACAGTGGTGCGGGTATCATCTGGGTGTAGTCAGTAGCAACTTCCAAAGGGCGGTGTAGAACAATAACCAAAGTGTACCATCACTATAATAAAAATGAAAATAAAAGATCCAAAAAACAAGTCTCAGTAGTGGTACATTAATGGATATATGACAAGGATACAAGGTAGCAGGTAGGGAATGTAACAATGACAGTTAATGTTCAGAAAAGAACTGTAATGGACATCAAGCAATAGATACATTGTAACTACTGAGTCTGGGAAAAATAGTCGGGTAATATTGTAGCATATATATCAAAACATTTGAGTGACTGTACTTGGCTTCAGGTGACAGGCAGTGGGTGCCAGGGCTGATCGTACCTAGGAATCACAGTATATGTATAATCCTATACTGAGATGATGGACAGTGTGCATGTTAACTACAGGATCCTGTTTGCCAGACAGGCACAAGCTTGGTCCAGGAAATAAAAAAAACCTGCTGCGGTCAAGCAAGGCAGTGCCTGAACGTAAACAGAGTGGTAAATTAAATATAACGGGCCTCGCAGACAAGCAAATTCCAGGCTTATGTCCAGGCGAGGGAATGCTCACATGGCGACAACCTCTAATGGTAGCACGGTATATAGAATCAAGCTAAGCATTACATTGCTTACTAAACAGGAAACAACACAAAAAACAAACAGAAAATCAAAACACGACCAACAAATAAGGAAGTTCAGTGTCAAGTGGACAATAAAATAATGTCAAAGAAAACAGTAGAGAAGGAGGTTTTCATTGAATCCGTAAGGGACCACCATGTTCAGTTGATGGGCTTCCAATTGTAGAAACTGCTTTCCTCTATTGCCACCTCTGATGTTGATTGGGACCTGGTCTATTATGCTATATTTTAGGACAGACATGCTGTGTTTGTCCAGTGTGAAGTGTCTTGCCACAGGTTGTTCCTGTGCTTTTCCTTCATGGGCTTGCTTGATTACTGTCCTGTGCATGGCCATGCGCTCTTCGAATGTCACAGAGGTCTTCCCACATACATGAGGCCACAGGAGAGTACAGTATATGCCTAATCTGGATACCTGTCCCATGATGGAGGGGCACAAATTCACTGCCAGTTATAAGGTGCACTTGTATCAGCCAGGATTCCTAGAAAGGACATTGTCACCTTTTTTAGATTGTAGGGAACTGTTGTCATATTTGACAAGTATGTCCTTGAGGCACCTGCTTTTAGAGAAACTTGGCATGATTCTTAGTTTCTTGGTAAACATCCATTCTGGATCTGTAGAATCGACCATAAGTCTATGGCAACTTGGTTGTTGTGTCAGGATCTTGGAATGGATGATAGCATTAGAAAAATGGTAGTCCACGTTCGTTGCGGCTATGTGTTTTTTGGGTGACAAGCAGCTGTTCCCTCGGTATAGCTAATGCCTTGGTTTTGGCTTTTGTAAGTTCAGTCTGGTTGTACTCATGTCTTAGGAATGGCTGAACCATGATGTCCATGTCTAACTCTGCCTGTTGTGTGTTGTCAGAAATCCTGCGGACATGACAGAATTGGGAAAAACGGAGACCTCTGATGTAGGGTGCTGGATGTTGGCTACCCGCACGCAAATGAGTGTTTCTATCTGAAGGTTCTTTTTTTTTTTTATAAATGCTGGTCTGTAATAGTAATTTGTTAAGGGAGATGTTAACGTCCAAGTAGTTTATGTTTGATGTACTGATCTCATGGGTAAATTTTATTGTGCTGTAATAGGTGTTAATCAGCATGATGTGGTCAGTCAAGCTCTGCTCAGTACAAATCCACAATAGCGAGAGGTCATCTGTGTAGTGGGTCATCCATAGGACATTTTTGTTGAATTCAGGGTGAGAGAAGGAAATTACTTTTTTCCATCTTGTACATTTACACAAGAACCCTTTTGCGCAGCATATATCCTGGCGGTACCACTTGTTTTTAAACAGAAAGTAGTTACGTTTAAGGTTAACTCCAGAAGAAGCAGAAAGAACGTGACCGTTGGGCTGTTATACTCTTAAGATATTTAATTAAGTTCCCGTGTCGCCAGTAATTCTTCTTCATGTGGGATGTTTGTGTATAGTGATACAATGTCCATAGTACACAATATACAGTTGTCCAGAACTGGTGTAAGCTCTTGAAGCCTATTGGTGAGTATGGTGGTATCTCTGAAATATGTTGGTTGGGTTTGTATGAGCGAGTGCAAATAGTCCAAGTACTGTGAAATTTTTTGGTGTGGGCCGCTACAGTGGGTCTGCCCAGAGGGTGAGATGAATTTTTGTGGGAATGGTATACAGTACTGGAGCCCTGGAGTGGTTAAACTGTACAGCATAAACTTATTATAGCACAAACAGTGCCAGATCCAGTATCATTATCCCCAAGCATAGAGAGTCTGTTTAACACATGCATTTATGTTAGCTGACAAAGGAAGTGGTCACATGGGAGGTATAGGGAAGGAGAATGTGGTGAGATTAAGGTAAGGATAGAGGAAAAATAAACCCAATAGTCTATAAAAAGAGGGGTTTAAATGGCAGTGTAATGCAGGATTACTGTGATTTCTCGTTAACTACCACAATTGTTACATCGTAATATGCATGATGTGTAATTAAAAATTCACTGGAGTATTCTGTATAAAAGACAATTATAATGCAAATGTTAATTATAGCATATAGTGTTCCTGAATTTTATGGTATAAATGATTTAATACAAATTAATGTTTCTTACTTGAACTTTTATATTTGATTTATTATATTTTGGGAAACTAAATAGCAAGCTGAATAGTTCTCTAACGTGTATTTTGTGAAAATCTCGGCATCTGTTGTATAGTTTTATAATTTTTTTATGAATTGTAAGTTATCAATATTCAAAGATCATGCCAATGAATACATGGTTTATGAAACTATACTGGGTCTTGATGCTTAGCAATAACTTATTTACTATGGAGCTTTAGCTGCTTTAGTATCTTATATTCATCTACAGTGTGTGCAGTACGTATAGTATGTATATGTTTGTGCTTAATACATGCCTCTACTTTTGTTATTTATGTGGACATCAAAGACTGATCCATAAAGACAATCTCTGGAAAAGGGGTATGCTGTGCAAAATATGATGGAAAATACCCATCAGTATTGTTATGTTGAAACAAGCAAAAGGTCAGGTGTATAAATTTTGTCGGTACTTGTTTCCTAGCACGGTGCCCACGATATTAAGTCATATGACATATAATCGCATCGCATGCCATACACCTGAGGCAATTTAAAATTGTATAAGCCCCTGTACGATTTTTAATTGTATAAGCACCCTAATGGGGGCTTAAAATGTTAAATGCACCCCCACTATCAACGCCAACCCGAAGCGTGGCGAGCGCAGCGAGCCCGCAAGGGGTGGCGGTACGCGTTTTCCGACCTTTTTATACCCCCACTATCCACGTCGGCGTGGAGTTGATTTTATATAGTGTGGCGAGCGGACGCGTATTACTTTACATGTATTCCGCGTCCCCTCACGGGGCACGCTGTGCTCGCCATGTTTCGGGCTCGCTGCGCTCGCCACACTATATAAAATCAACTCCGATGTGGATAGTGGGGGTATGAAATGGTCGGAGGACGCGTACCACCGCCCCTCGTGGGCTCGCTGCGCTCGCCACGCTTCGGGTTGGCGTTGATAGTGGGGGTGCCGTTGGGGGTGCTTTTAACATACTAAGCACCCATTATGGTTAATTATCTTATAGGGGGCACATTTAACATTGAAAACACCCATTAGGGTGCAATTTTAAATCGCATACCATTGTATATGCCATACAATGGCATACAATGCGATGGTATACAATTTAAAATTGTATAACATCGGCTGCCATCGCGTAACATCGCATCGCATACCATCGTATGCTTTATGGTCTGCGATGCGATGGGCAACGTGCTAGGAAACAAGTACCGTTTTGTCTATATACTGGGTGTTATTAGTCCCATAACAAACCCATGAGCCCGCTATTCCATTCAGTGAAAAATCCTAATTTAAGCAAAGAGGAGAAACACATATTTTTATACTAGATAGAAAGAGCTGTATGTATGAAACTCTCTATTGGCTGATGTTGCCTATATTTATAAACAAGTAATAGAATATAAACCTATCTACAGTATAATAGACACAGAGATTTATCAGTTGTGAAAGGTTCAGCTATATTTTTATTTATTTATTTTAGTTTATTTTATTTAGGTATGTGACAAAGGAAAAACAGCCCTACATCTGATCAGACTAAACACTAAAATGAGGACCAGATGCCAGCCCATCATCAACAAATAAAGGTATCCAAATTTCCCTCCCGATAACACACAAGAAGCCAACCTGAAGCCTTTGGTGCTGTTAATGCGATTCGGGTACAAACAGCCTATTGCTTGCCACACATCAGAACATCTTACCTTCAACCATCCAACTAGTTGGTTGGATGGAATAAAAACCTGGTACTGGATAGGAGCAAATGTAATTTGTAATTAAGTCATTTGTTTCCCAAATCGGAAAATGGACAACTGTCACTCAGACAATGTACTGTAGTTGGGCTTATTTGCTTTAAACAATTTCACTGAATGTTTTTGTCCATTCTCCTGCGATTCTGAGCAAATTGCATATTTGCATTTGCCCCCATACAGTACTAGATTTTCGGTCCAACCAACGAACTAGTTGGATGGTTAGAGGAAAGTTGATCTGATGTGTGTCCAGCATAACACGTGTATTGATGAGGAGAGCACTTTAACCCCTTCCCGACATTTGACGTACATGTACGTCATGGTCGGGAAGTACTTCCCGACATTTGACGTACATGTACGTCATGACTTCTAACTGTCACTGCGTCTAGAGTGACAAAAAATAAGATAAAAAATTTTGAGCCAGAACTGCATTTTTCTGTAAAAAATTACATTTTTTTACACAAAAATGCAGATCTGGCTCAAAATTTTTCATTTTCACAAGGAATGAAGGAGACAAAGCACCCCAAATTCTGTGCCCCAATTTCTCCCGAGTACGGCAATGCCTCATGTGTGACCAAAAAATACCAGTTGGGTGCATGGCAGGACTCAGAAGGGAAGGAGTGATTTTTGGATTTTGCAGCACAGATTCTGGTTGAATGACCCCCGAAACACCCATACAGTGGAACCCCCCCACAAGTGACCCCATTTTGCAAACTACACCCTTCAGGGAATTCATCAAGGGGTATAGTGTACATTTCAAACCCCCCGGGGTTTCACCAATTTTGATACAACTGAGCTGTGAAAATGAAAAATTATTTTTTTTCATTTTCACTGCCCAGTTGTACCACAATTGGTGAAACCCCTGGGGGTTTGAAATGTACACTATACCCCTAGATGAATTCCCTGAAGGGTGTAGTTTGCAAAATGGGGTCACTTGTGGGGGGGTACCTAACTTTTAGCATCTTATGGTGCCTAGAAACCTACATTGTGCCTAAAAAATAATCTCATAAAAAGGAGGCTCCAAAATCAAGTAGGTGCTCCTTCTATTATGAAGCCTGTGGTTTGGTCACCGTGCACACTAGGGCCACATATAGGATATTTATGAAAACCAAAGAATTGGGGGAATCAATTTTTAGTCACATTTCTCTAGTAAAATCTACTGTGTTCCTTAGAAAAATGTATTAAATTTGCAAATCTGCAAAAAAAATGAAATTTTGAAATTTCACCTACACTTTCTTTTAATTCCTGTGAAACACCTAAAGGGTTAACAAACTTCCAAAATGCTGTTTTGAATACTGTGAGGGGTGCAGTTTTTGAAATGGCATCATTTATGGGGGTGTCTCACATACAAGTCACTCAAAGTCACATCATAACTGACCTGGTCCCTAAAAAAATCAGAGTTTGAAATTTTCTTGAAAATTTGAGAATTTGCTATTCATATTTGAAGCCTCCTAGTGTCCAAAAAAATGAAAAGGAGGTTGAAATAATGATTGCAACATAAAGTAGACATATGGTCTTTGTTAGTTATTAACTATTTTGAGTGGTATGTTTATTTGTCTCACAAGCAGAAAATGTGACATTTTGCAAATTGCTAAATTTTCCATTTTTTCACGACATTTTGGTATTTTTCACAAAAAAACACAGACTGTATCGACCCAAATTTACCACTAACTTGAAGTACAATGTGTCACGAGAAAACAATCTCAAAATCACTGGGATAAGTAAAAGCAAAAAAAAGTTATCCCCACTTAAGTGAAACATGTCAGATTTGAAAAAAATGGCTCTGTCAGGAACGCAAAAACTGGCTCTGTCAGGAAGGGGTTAAGACCTATATCATGACAGCCAATGCTCCTGTTCATTCCCGCACAAATAAAGCTCATACAGTATGTTTCATATGTTGAAAAATGGAACCTCAACTTCAACAACTGGGGTAAAGGGTTTTGGGTAATTTTATTCCTTCTTACTGGAAATGAGCTTAGAACCAGATAAGCTGTAAATCTACTCACATGAAAAAAAATATCAGGAACCGGCACCAATAAGGATCCTGCTTAATGGGTGTGGCAGTGCTGATCTCCCAATGCTGGAGTGATCCCTCTAAGGGGATGATCTGACCGACACAGGCTGCAGCAGAGTATTAACATTAATTGGTCTTTCTTCTGACTGCTGGCTTACCCTCACTATTGGCTACTGCTGTGAGGCCCTGGCTGCAGATGGCCATGGCTTCCTTATGGCTGCATCTGCTACACTGTGTGAAATTTAAAGGTGACATGTTTAGCGCTAAATTTGAAATCACCCTCCTAAAGTGGAGACTCTGGGCCTAATTCATGTGCGTATGCAATGCTGATCCTACAACAGAGTGATTTGCAGCAGACTGCGCAGGTTCCATTGCAATCATGCTCACATAGAGATTTTATCATAGAGTGATAGGCAGGAATGGACCATTTGGGGGATGTAACTGGGAGTGGCGATAAAAACACAAGGTCATTTTCTGGGCATTTATATGTCGACAGCAGTTATCATGTACATACAAAAAAATAGCACATGAGTCACTAGTGCTGTGTCCAGTGTGCGTAGCCATTGGGCTACCCTAGCAGTGAAGGCTCCTCATTTAATACATATAGTCTGCCTGGGTGTACACAGTTACAAATGAGTTTGTGATGGCTCTGGTGAGTGTCTATATTCCTTTCTGCAAGGTATCTCCACTTGTAATGATTAGCATTTCTATAACCCAAACATTTGCAGCTACCTAGGCAATTTTGTACAAATATGATTTAGGCCCTCTGAGCATTATTCTAGTACCAGAGTAGTAGGCTCCACACCTCTGCTCCAGCGTTTTATCCCAACGAAAGCTATCTATGTACTTATTAAATGTGTTTAATGGTTCTTCTTGTTTTCTCCCCTGGTACTTCTCCTTGTGGTTTCCTGGCTCATATATTCTATATGCCCACCTGATTCCGATTTGTTTCTGGTGACTACAATTCAATATGCCCCATACTGACCATGTAACTCTCTACCCTAGAACCCAGCCATAGAGCAGTAACCTGAATATTGGGCACAGCAAAGTTCAATCCCACTGATACGTTAGATTCTCCTCCATGCCAACTCCAAGTGTATGGAGTTCATAGACATAGGCCCTTATTCTGATTGAGTCGAATGGCTCCGTGTGCGTTCGGATGGCCAATGTTTGGTATTTGCGCATGTGCGAACGCGTCGCATGTCCGAACACGGAGTGAGTTCCGTGCAGAAAATGATCGGTCAGAACTGTCCGAGTAGGGGGTGGAGAGGGGCGTGAAGGGCTGTTTGGGCTCATTACCACATTCGTACACCCCGCGTTTCATGGGCGTTCCTAAGAAAATGCTGGGCGTACGTATGGTAATGCGGCCGTGACGCACGTGTAGGGGGCGTACAGCTGACATAGCCTGATGTCAGCTGCCCGCCCATATTCCTGCTTTCATACGGAAACCGAGCAGTCTGTGCTGCCTGACCGCTCGGTCCATTATTCGATGGTCTGCGACCATCGGAGGATGGGGGAGGTGTTCACACGAAACCTTCACTGGCGGTTCGTTCACTCGGCGTCTTACCGCGTTCGGACGGTGTGACCGAGGCGGGGCTAAGAACACTCGGTTACTGTCCGAAAATACGCATTCCTCTGAGTCAACTAGAATAAGGGCTACACAGCATTAAAGAGCGAAGTGTATAAATTATACAATTGGCATGTTTGCTGAGGGTATGCTAGCAGTATGCTCAAAGAAAAAGTCATAATGCTGCTGGAAAGCCATGAACTGTCATTATTAGGGGGGTAATAAAAGGCTTAAAATCTGCCGATTGAAGATGGTAATTTCTCATGCCACATGTCCTTAAATATAAACATACAGTAGCACCACAGTGAATGTTTTAGACTGCTTTGTTCATGATATCTACCTCTGCCAGGATGAGACAGTAGCAAGAGAAGTATGTTATTTCAGACAGCAAACCAAACCCTTGCACTTAATAGCAACCTAAGCCATCATCTTCCACCTCTTTGCAGTTAGACCTAATAGACCCTTAAATCCATGTCTGTGCCTGCGGTGTTTCCAGTACAGATTGCTTCTGCTCTTGATGCTACAGTTATCAATTTGTCCATAGCTCTATAATAGAGCTATATTAAAGAACTATGGATTGACTGTGGTTTATTTTCTTGCTTGGAAGCTGTAGGGAGAATAAACATGATTCAACGTTAACCAGCTCCCATCATCATTTAAAGGGGATGGAGGCTCCCTGTGGAACCCTGTAAATGCAATGCTGGGTGGCATGAGGGAGTGGGTTTTATATTCATTTAGAGATGGGGTTGTCTGAAAGTGGACAATACAATACCTTGAATTTTTGGTTTAGGTTAGATGTGAAATGTTCTGCAAGGAAGAGTTTGACATATCGGGGCTAATTCGGAGCAAAGCAAAAAAAGAGCAGGTAACTTTGCACATGGACAAAACCATTTTGCACTGTAGGTGGGAAAGAGATAACATGTGCAGAGAGATATAGATCTGGGCAACCTGTCTCCTAATTCTAATTGCAATGTAAACATAAATCTGTCCAGCATTAGTGGGCTACATGCAAAAACAGGCAGTATTTCCCCTGCAAGCAACAACAAATGTGTTTGGGGTGTGGTGTGAATGCCCAACAATTGGGATCCCAACAGTCAGTATACTGACATCCGAATCCCATCTGCCGGTGCTCCGACAGGGGGGCAAGCTCAAAGAAGCCCCTTGCGGACACCTACATACTGCAGGTATGTTGTGAATACAGAAAATATGAAAATAAAAGTTGTAGAAAATGCTTTACTAATACCATGTTCAGACTGCCAGACTGGAATCGCAGCTTTTACCCGGCATAGAGGTAAAATGTAATTTGCCATTTTTCATTCGATTTATTGGCCCAATACATTGAAATTGGATGATAATCAGCTGATATTGCGCTAGTGTATGGGCCCCTAAAAACATTCATAGGGGTTATTTACTAAGATGGGAGTTCTATTGAAGATGGGATGTTGCCAATAGCAACGAAAAACAATCTACTTGTTATTTATTTAACACCTTCTAGAAGATAATAGATATCTGATTGGTTGGCCATAGCAACATTCCATCTTCAATATTACTCCCATCTTAGTAAATAAACCCCTTATTTTATAATACATTACACTGCTGATAAGATTATGTCATTAACACTGTAAATAGTCTTGAATGGTTTAGATGGATTAAATGGGACACGTACAGGTGCCTGAGCCCAAACAAGACTGGCACACAGAGCTTTGTATTTAAATGGATAAACACTAAAATCTATCTGTTATTATGCATGGCTCATCGACCACAATAATATTGCATGTGAATCAAAAGTCAGGCTGATTAGACTGCAGGTACATGTTGTTAGTTTGCTTCATAAAAGGGTCTAAAATGTGAAAGCCTGTCACTGTGTAATTGGAGCATCACATTGCTGTATGGCTGTACATTTGCCCAGGAGAGATTGATTCATTATCAAATCAATTGTTGTTTATATTTTATCACCTGTATCATGTTATCTTCAACAAAATATCTGGTTTAGAGTTAACATGTGGACTAACCTCATTGCTTACATCCTCTGCGCACCTGCTTGCAGGCATCTACCAATAAACTTAACTAGATTTTACCTGGCACACTGATAGCAAAAGGATGCCTTTTTTTACAATTCAACATGTTTAAAGTAGTTGTATTTTTTTATTATTCAAAAAGGGTCTACATTGAATGTTGAACGATAATAATGATCTTATTTTAAAGTGGCTCACCATTGGATCTGCTATTAGCGCTAGAGCTGTTGAGCCTGACTAGACATTGGACCTGCAAGGGTTAAGCAATGTAATCTAGAGCATCTTTTCTCTAGATTACAGTTTGATGTACATCTTTATATAATACATACTTTCTCATACTGTATACCATAATTTGGAAATGTGTGTTAATTGAGAAAAGGGTTTATGTGGCAGCTATGACAAGCTACTGTTTCTCAGCATGTTTAATCCCTGAAATTTAGAAAAGCATTCACCTTAAAAGAGAAACAATCCATCTTTTGCTTTTGAAATGATTGTGGCTTTTAATTTTAGTGACTATGTCTGTCTAGAAGCATCTGCTTAGTCAATGTACTTCTAAATGTAACATAATTAGCATTAAAATTGTATTTTTTTTTAAATAATATTAGGAAACCATCCGCTCCAGTAATACAGCGTAACATAATTTCTAACAAACAGCTTGAGACATAGGATTTAGCACACCGATTTAGCCGCAACGATATATATTTGGAATTCATTCTTCTTGTTGATGTTCTACAACTGAGAGCACAACTATTGATCCAGAGTTTGTGGCTAGGATCAGCAGTATAGAAGAAATGGGGTTTCTTGACATGATGAGTTTATCAAACAAGCCCTAAAGGATTATAGGTCAATGATGTCTTAAATGGTTAGCAAAGGTCATTCACACTAAGCTTCATTGTGTTTTCATCCCCTTGTGTAAATTACAACGATGGCCTAAATTTGTGTTTGACAACTGACATAACCTCATATTTCAAGTACAATAGTCTTTCCATTTATCTAATTCATCTCGGGTGGGGAATAGCTCACAGGCAATGTCTAGGTCAACAATCATTAGGTTGACGGCAATAGGTGAACATGCACAAAATAACATTGATAATGGTCAACATGGAATCCCCAAAAATCAGGAAAATTGCGTATGACTTGTGCCGACCTGTTACTTGTGTCGAACTTGACATTGCGCCTGTCAACTTTTTGGTGTTAACTGTCGACCTAGACATTCAATACCATTCATCTCAACTCATTTAACAGTCACAACGTTTCTCAGTCATATCAGAGTCTATCACACTACAGTGTTAAATCCATTGTGAGTTTCATGTGAACTGTTGGGCATTAATAGGAAATATACAGATGGAGCGCCTGCCAGCCAGCCTGCAGAATTGCCAGATGTCCTAAGCTGGTGCAGGCTGGCAGACAGGAGCGCCATTTGAGGGGGACGCGTGAGCGTCTCACATGCTTCAGGGAGACGGGCAGGGAGTGAGGGCAGCCGGTGGGGGCTCCGGGGAGGTGACGGGGACCGGCGGTGGAGGGCTCCAATGGAAAAGGGTGCGCACATCTTGTGAGCGCGCGCCCTCTTCCATTGGCCTGAGCGAGGTGGTGAATGGCAATTATATATATGTCTAGTGTCTAATTGTGTGTCTCCGAAACACTGCCATCTGTTAGCAGCAAGTGGAACTACATCTCTTTCTCTCTCACACTTGCACAAACAAAGAGGCAATCACAAGGTAGCAGACTAGCTTAGGAAGCATTTGCTTTGAGCGGGCTTACTAGTTTAATATATATTTTTAAAAATAAAGTGCAGTTTTTGACAAAAAAAATCACAAACATAGCCTTGATAGATCTGCCCCTAAGATGTGTGCATTTTGATCCTGTATGTCATATTACAATCATTGTGAATATTTTGGTGTGGAATTTCATATATTTTAGGTTTATACATTGCCGTCTTAATGGTACTCGGTTACGGTATAGAAAATAGACAATGTCGAGGTCGACAGTCACCAGATGACAGTGACCAGATCGACAATAAAAAGGGTCGATGTACCTAATCAAGCTTTAGTGATTGCAGGATTTAGAACAATAACCAAAAGATTCATTCTTTAAAAATTGTGATTAGTCCTTTGTTACATACACTTTAGACAGGCTCAAATGGGTGCGTATGTGACACCATTACTGATTACAGATTTCATTATTAATCTAAAACTCTTATGCAGTTCTGTAAAGTAGCTGTGGCTCTTTTACATTGCAATAATCAGTACCTAAAATTGTAATTATTTTGCTCCTGTAGGATAAATGGCTTTGAAGTCTATTTAAAATGTAAGAAGTTTTCAGTAAAATATTTTGTCAATTCATCGACAAATGTTTATACAGCTATAAAATGTTTATTACTGAAACCACATTCTCTAACTTTGAATTGTTTAGGCTAATTAATTTATCACTTACAGGGGGATCCTATTATTCCTGAAAGCCCTTTTTTTGGCAATTTTTTATTGCTGATTTTATTTTTGAGGGTACCCAAATAGGCCCCCCTTTTTGCAGTCAAAGGGCAGTATTCAATGAGCATTTTCTCCGTGCATGGCGAGAGGTTTTTTTCTTTCGCCATGCACTCGCCGTGTTTTTACGGAGATTCTCCATGTTTGGAGATTCTCCGTCATGGGTCTTTATACCCAAGCACCCCCCCCCCCCCCCCCCGAGCCAGCAGGGGACCGGGTATATTCACTGCTCCCGATTGTGCATATGTAATGATCAGGTGCAGTGAATATATGTAATTCTCTGCTCCGGCCCCCTGCTGGCTGTTATGTGTAAAAAAAGTTCTAAAGTTTTAAAAGTTCACATTCAACTTCTCCATGAAAAGATGGAGAATTGCTACATGGAGAGACACTGTGAAAATCACTTAGAAAGACAGTGAAAATATCACATTGAATAGGGTGGTTCACTTTTTGAGACCAAAATTCTTCGTTCAACACGAAAAAAGCACAAATTCTCCATAAAGCACAGAGAATTTTTCTCATTGAATACTGCCCAAAATGTTTCGCCTTATCCAGCAAAAATACATAGAAGCAGCAAAAGCCATGGACCTATGCATTTTCATGGCAATTTGTGCCCAAAAAATAAAATAAAATTATTGATTTGGGATTTAGGTTTGCCTGTTCAAGGCAGACACATCCAAATCCACAGTAAGCACCATCATCAGTGCTAATTGGATAGTCCCATTGGCTGTAATTATCTTTGTTAAATTACCATGGATAATAGTATGATACTGCTATTAGTAAGATACATGCTAATAGGTCTCACTGGTGTGGGATGTATGTTCCACTGAAGGAATAAGGAGATGTTCCAAACAGTAGCATGGTCAAGGACTGCCCACATACATCAGGAACATTTCCAAATTCCACTTTGTACAGAAATGTAACTTATGGTTGTACTACATTCTGACAAACATAACACACTGGAATAACCAATGTAACCAGTGACCAATAAAAGGAACGATGCTCTCTAATAATATAGTGCATGCAGAGTTACCAATTTGCTGCATGGCATGTCTGGCCAGAACTCACATAAATGTGCCTGCCCAGCTATGATACACCTTACATTGTGCCAATGCGGCCAACACTACATGCGCCCATTTAGTCGCCAATACTGTATGATTTGAACGATATATATGACATCTGCCATGCATTAAGAGAAAAGAACATGCAGTATACGGTGCTTTGACCATATTGGCACACTGCAGATGTGTCCTTTTCTATCTTTGACACACGCTGCAGCATGTACACCTTGAAAAAGGGGCCCACTGTTGGACAAGTGCATGGCATTTGCAGCCATGATCCCATATGATTTCAAAAGTGTGCAAAGAGCCATAGTGTCAGGTATATTTACAAAAATGTGTATGTTGCATCCATATATAATTGGCTATTAGTTTTAAAGATGTCCATACACTACGGCGACATCTCCCCCCGTCGATCCCCCCTTTAGCTGTCCGGGTGGCAGAATCGAATGCGATCCCGTCCAAGCCTGCCTGGCTCAGAAGGAATCCAAGAGATTGTTGGGGGGCCAGAACGACTACCAGGGAACCGCAAATCACATTGGACCAGCTTTCATTAATCTGCAATATGGGCTCTTTTCCGGCAATTAATTGCAGCAATTGCAGGAAATGAGCCCAAATTGCAAGTAAATTGTCTAATGTATGGGGGCCTTAAGTACTGAAGGCTATGGAATTGTTAACTCATATTGTAATGGTAATTTGATTAACTGGTGCACATGTAGCTGCAAAACATGTGTTCATTTTAGAATAGCAAAGCAAACATCCAATGAGATGATTCAGGAGAAACCATTTGTTTTGTTTTGTCGGTGCAGCAGTTTTGCTATGTAACTTGTCAGCAGTAGAAAATGATCCACGTTCCTGGTCACATGACATACATGTCTGCTTACATTACAGGAGACCACAAGGAGGGTTTTGTTGAATTCTGCACACACTATACAATTATTGCCCTTCAATTGACGGGCAATGGACCACTGAGTATTCGTTTAAACCAGTGGGGGTGCCATCCTAACCAATCTTACTGCTTACATTACATCAATACATTAAATACCATGGAGAGTGAAAACACTTCAGATTTGAATAAGAAACTATTCATTTCTCTTGCTGTCCTAGAAAGTGGTATATTCTCCCCCCTAAGTACTATAATGAAAATGAAAATAAAATCCACAGTGAACACTGTTTAAATTCTTCCGCAGATGGCCTAATGGAGAGCAATTAAACACACACAAGGCGCATATTATTAGACCACTAAGGGGAATCTCTCTGAAGTACCATTCAATATTTCACTCAGGGTTAGTGATAAATTATTGATACACTGACACAGATTAAATCATTATGTGATGGGCAGAAATGGAATTCTGGGCTAGTCACATATGATAAAAAATCAGTTTGTGATTGCCCCTGACAGGATGAGTTGACGTTAAGGGTTAGGCACCATCTGTTTAATTTGTTTTAAGTGAGTCTCATGCTGGAAGCAGTTTATTGCTTTGGCTCTGCAGGTTACATATTGACCTACTGTGTATACAGGATATTAAGGGATCGGGATCGCTCATCTATTTCCTATGAAGTAGACAATGTTGGGGCAATGAGACAATTTGTGTCATGAGATCTTTGCCCCATTGCACGTAGTCCCATTTGCATTACTATGCAGAGGTGGGCGGAGCTTAATGCTAATTGCATCATCATTGGGCAGTACGGATGATGTAATGGTTAGCAGCACTGAGGTCATGGGTTAAATTCCCACCATGGCTCTAACTGTGCGGAGTTTGCGTACTTGCGTGGGTTTCCTCCAGGTACTCCGGTTTCCTCCCACAATCCAAAAATATACTGGTAGGTTAATTGGCTCCCAAAAAAAGGTAGGTAGGGAATATAGATTGTAAGCTCCACTGGGGCAGGGACTGATGTGAATGTTCAAATATTCTCTGTAAAGCGCTGCGGAATATGTGTGCGCTATATAAGAAACTGCTAATAAATAAATAATAAATCATCATGGACATGAGATGTGCATCATTGCACAACTGGCCTGCCCACATGTGTCTTTTGTGCTACATGTAGAATTAAGTGAACAAGATAAGTTCCTCTTTTTGTGTTATTTGTTCTGCACAGTTTTGTCCAATTACATTAGACCCAGCACTATGAGTGACCATGTTTCTGTAATTCTGATGGAGTAGATCCACATCCAGTTACCAGATAACATTTGGTTTGAGCATTAGGGCACAACTGTATCTTGACTAGGGCAGCATCAACTTTAAACACAAACATTCCTATTCCCTCATCTTACACAGTCAAATGTAATATTTATCCAAAAATGTTGTCTAATTATTTTTGTAAATAAAGACAGAACATTACCCATAGTGGGTTATTCTCATTCTTAAGAAAGACACAATCACTCTCTAATGGACAAAACCATATGCACTGCAGGTGGGGCTGATGTAACATGCACAGAGAGCGTGAGATTTGGGTGTATTATTGTTTCTGTGCAGGGTAAATACTGGCTGCTTTTTTTTATAAATTCTTTATTTAAATTTTTTTTTTTTTTTATGAGAATACAAATTTTCCATCAATCAATAACAGAGATATTGAACATCGAATATATTAGGAAAAACTTTAGAAGACATAACATGGCCACGAAACATACAGATGGCAATCTTCACAAAACAGAAATTAAATGTAGTCGTAGAGACAATGTCATCTATATTTTCGCAACATCAAAATATGTAAGCATTTAAACATTTTTGCAGGAAGGTAGTAAAGTATACAACGAGAAAGAAGACAGAAAGGACAGAGAGGGGATGCTCATAGAATTGTGGATCGAGGTTTTGTCCAGCTATCAGTTGATTCTAGCCCTCGTATGGCACGTCTTAGGGTCCAATATTGTCCAGGACTTCCCTGGAATACTAGCTGCTTTATTTTTACACTGCAATATAGACATCAGTTTGATATCTATACTGGGACAGTACAGATGGTGTAATGGTTAGCATTACGGAATTTGTATATTCTCCCCGTACTTGCGTGGGTTTACTCCGGGTCCTCCAGTTTTCTCCCACAATCCAAAAATATACTGGTAGGCCAGTGATGGCTAACCTTGACATGCCAGCTGTTGTTGAACTACACATCCCAGCATGCCCTGCTATAGTTTTACTATTGACCATGCTAAAACTGATGCAGGGCATGCTGAGATGTTCAACAACAGCTGGAGTGTCAAGGTTAGCCATCACTGTGGTAGGCTAATTGGCTCCTAACAAATTAACTTGAATGTCTGTGTGTGCGTGTACATGTGGTAGGGAATATATATTGTAAGCTCCACTGGGGCAGGGACTGATGTGAATGCTCAAGTATTCTCTGTAAAGAGCTGCGAAATATGTGTGCTCTATATAAGAAACTGTTAATAAATAAATAAAATAAATAAGTACACCCCCACCCAAATCTAACTCTCTCTGCACATGTTACATCATCCCCACCTGCAGTGCATATGGTTTTGTCCATTAGAGAGTGATTGTGCCTTTCTGAGTGAATCATAATAACCCCATAGTCCTCATTGCCATTGCATAGTTTCAATATGGAGTTTTAGTAATTACATTGAAGTTATGTTTTTTACTGCTCAGGACTAATACATTTTGGGTTCAAAAGTGTCCAACATGAGAAAAGAAAAAGAAAAATTTTCATAATACTTTCATTGATTTATTTTTCTGATTCATTTGTTTTTATTTTCCAGTTTATGGTTAAGGTACAGTCTATGGTAGAGTGAAACAGCTCTGTACACACTGAGCAATATATTGAAGGAGACACTGCCGGGGAAACAGATGATTGCCGTGGGAAGCCGCATGTCGCATAAGCATGCTCCAGTGACCACCCCAGACAGTCGCCCCATACACACGGGGATAAAGTCGCTCAGGCAATAACCCAGGCAATAATGGCTAAAATCACACCGTGTGTATGGTGCTTTACTCTAATTTTAGGTTTATGAAGTCTGAAACAGACTTGAATTTTAAATGTGCATTCAATGTATTATCAAAATGTTGTCATAGTTTTTTTTTTTAGAAAACCAAGAAATTTTATGAAAGGAAGTTCAAACAAAACAAATATTTATTACTTTGTAAAACAATAAAAGAAAGCTGTAACACTGATGACATTACTTTGAAAGGCGAGAGTGTTAAGTATATTACCGTGCAGTAGGTGTAAGTGCCATCTGCCTCTGATCTGCACCAGATGTAGAATTGGCAGCAGCCACCGAGTTCCTTCTTCAGTGTTGCCAAATCAACTGTCATAAAATTATATGTTGTATTTTGTATGTTTTTTTATTATTATTATTATTATTGTAGAGTAGAATATTTTAACTAGCCATGCAATTTAATAAAAGGTTTTAAAACTGAAATAAATGCTTGCATATTAGTAATATAGGAGGTGAGCAGGATAACGTGGCGCTATCTGAAGGGATCTGCCTAATGGATCTCACGAGGTGTATCCCAATTTCACCTCAGGATAAAGATAATAATAAAAAAGAGGGGTGTGGAGATCCACTAATAGGCGCTCCCTATAATTCGGAAGATGGAAGTGGGGGGGTGGTGAAGAAAATAAAGGAGAAGTAAAATACTTCCCCTCGTCTTCTTCTCCTTTGATGGGTTGATTTCTCCTGTTGATATCCTTGAATTTTAGTGTTCCTGATTTCAAGGGTGTCTCGATGGTTATATGGAGAGGGTGAGAAAATCAGAAATATCCACAATGAGAGATGTCCCTGGGGTAAAGGGCATGTTATTAATGGTGTCACTTGGATCTACGGTGGCGTACCGAACTCACTTGTGACAACAAGGATATATGTGTATAAAGGTATCTTTTGGGTCAATGAATAAGATGGCGTACCGGTACTCACGTGGCAAGATGAAGGTTAAAGCACATCTAGGTTTCTTTAAAAGTCCATTTTTATTTGACAAGGAGGTAACAAGGTTAAAACATCAATATAATAAAATAAGGAAGGTATAAAGTGGAGGGTGAGGTGCCTTCCCAAGTGGTAGTTGGGTGAAGTCAAACCGGATAACAAAACACCCAAGTTAACACTGGTTAGCTGCACTCACCTTCACAAACTTTCTGCCTCCTATGGGTACACTAGATCTGGGCCAACATGTTTCGAGATAGTCCTATCTCTTCTTCAGGATCCAGACTAGTGTATTCAATGTGGCTCTATATAAACATTAAGGTACTTCCTGTTCCGGTTGGTGTGATACCGGAAGTGATTATACTTTGTTTTTATAAAATAGAAAACCAGATGTGTATAATCGTGGTAAAGAATCTCCTTTAGCTGGCGCTCTGTTTTCTATCTAAAACGAGGTGTAATTTCCCAGTGTGCAGTGTATCTAAGATCTCTGTGCGGCAATACTGAGGTTACTACGTCCCGGCCGGAAGTTCCCGTGACGGAGCTTCTCATACGTACACCCGGAAGTCCAGTGCTTCTCTGTGGCTTCATTCGGGGGCGGAAGTGCTGTAGTCTATGTCTGACAGCCGGAAGTTCATCTGTCGGTTGTACGTACACCCGGAAGTCCGCGACCCGGACGGCTTCATTGGGTGGAGGTGCCGTGAAGATGGTTCATACTGCCGGATGTCCATCTATTCGTACACCCGGAAGTCTTATTCCATGTTGGCTTCACTGGGTGGAGGGGATGATAGCGTATATATGATAGTTTCTGATGTTACGTTGTACTGTAGTACACGTTTGTTTATTTATGGTGGATGATCTAGAATAGAGGGAAAAATGATGAGGAACGTATAGTGATAGGACTAAATGGAAATGAGATTGATGAAATGAGTGAAGATATAAGAATGAGTATATATATTATAAAAAGTAAATCAATGGAGAATGAAAAATGAAAAAATGAAAAATAAAAAATAAAAAATAAAAAATAAATAAATAAATAATAAAAAATGGGAAAAATGAAAGGAAATAATAAATTGATTATTTTACAGATATGTATTGATATTCTAAATGGGCGGAGAAAATATGAATGATAAGAATGGTATCTTGGAAAAATGTTTTATATTAGGTAATATGGGAAAATGTGGAAGTGGACTATTAAAATTGTGCTGTATAGAAATAGGGGGTATAAAGTGAAACCATAGCGTAAAAGGAGAGAGAAAAGAGGAGCGGAAAAAGAATGAAGGGTGTGAGTGAAAGGGATGGAGTTATTGGGTGAAGGATCAGGCAACTGGAAAAATAAAAATTGTATAAAAATGGAAAATAAGCCGGAGCGATGGTGACGGAGTAAAAGATGATCAGAGGAACCATTTTAATTCGAAATCTTGGTTGAGGCCTGATGGTATGAGGGTTTTGAATTTGTATATGAGCTTCATTTCAGCTCTGGCTAGATTGACTTCTTGATTTCTATTTTTCCAACTGTTGTTAATTTTCTGAATCCCGACGAATCTTTTTATATGATTAATGGAGCAGTTGTGTTTAGTTTTGAAATGGTTAGCAAGGCTGTGGGTGGATAGTCCTTTTTTGATGTTTCTCAGATGTTCCGCGATCCTAACTTTTAGAGGTCTGGTTGTCCTGCCGATATAAAATAGTCCACAGGTGCACTCTATTGCGTATATCACATTAGATGTTTCACAGGTGATAAATTCCTCTATTTTCTTTTTATTGTTATTGATGGTTATGTCGGTGTATTTGGATGTTTCTGTTTTAATATTTCTGCATCCAATGCACATTGCACATCGGTGAAATCCTTTCGTTAGTATTCTTGTTCTTTTTTCCTCTGGTAGACAACTTTTTACTAAGTGATCCTTGAGATTTTTTGATTTTCTATAGATAAATTTAGGCCTGGGAGGGAGGATGTTCTTGAGGATGGGATCTTGTTGTAAGATGTGCCAATTCTTCTTGAAAATTTGTTCTATTGATTTGTAGTTATGATCATATCTGGAAAAAAATGCAAACTTGAAGTGTTCATTGTTCTCTTTGTTTTTCTGTTTGTTTTGTATGATAATGTTCCTGTCCTTTTGGTTGACTTCTTCTATTAGTTCTTCCAGGGTATTGTCTTTGTATCCCTTGGCCTTGAACTCTTCTTTCATGGTTTTTGCTTGTGTGAGAAAAGTTGCGCTGTTACTGCAATTGCGTTTAAGACGTAAAAATTGGCTTTTGGGGACACTTTTAAGCCAAGGTACGTGATGTTGACTGTTGGTAGGTATATATGTATTTGCATCTGTTGGTTTGTGGTAAGTTTTGGTTTGTAGTGTGTTATTGTCGATGTAGATGGTGAGGTCCAAAAAATTTATTGTGTCTTTGCTGAGTTGGAATGAGAAGATTATGTTTTTGTTATTTTGATTGAGGGATTCTGTAAAGTCCTTAAGCTCTTGTTCCTCTCCCTCCCATATTATCAGCACGTCGTCAATATATCTTTGCCATTTTTGTAGTTTGGTGTTCCAAATGCTGTTATTGTAGATGGTGGTTTCCTCCCAGTACGCCATAAACAAATTGGCGTAACTGGGAGCGAATTTTGTCCCCATTGCGGTTCCTCTAATTTGTAGATAATAGTTACCCTCAAAGTAGAAAAAATTATTGTAAAGGATGAATGAGATGGAGTCCAAAATGAAGGCTTTAGTGGATGGTGAATGGTCAGTTTTTTCCAGATAATGTTTTATTGCTTGAAGGCCATCTTCGTGTGCTATACATGTGTATAGAGCAGTCACGTCTCCAGTACCAAGTATTTTTTGATCATTCCAGGTCTCGTTTTGGAGTTGTCTTAATAGGTCTCCAGTATCTTTGAGGTATGCTTGGTTCTGTTTTACTAGTGGTTGCAGAAATGAGTCAATTAAAGCTGAAAGGTTGGAGGTTAACGAGTTAGTGCCCGCTATAATAGGTCTTCCTGGCGGATTTTTCTTGTCTTTGTGGACTTTCGGAAGAATATATATGGTTGGAGTGGTATCTTCCTCGATGTTAATGAAGTCGTATTCTCTTTTGTTAATGCCTCCACTCTGTAGATGTTTATCAATTAACTTTTTGAATTCTCCTTTTATTTTTGTGGTAGGGTCCAGATTGAGTTTTTTATATGTACTCTGATCGTTTAGATGTTTATATACTTCTGTTGTATATCGGTCTTTATTCATTATGGCGATTCCACCACCCTTATCGCAAGGTTTGATAATAAGGTCTTTTTCTTTTTCCAGAGTTTTCACCGCATCCCTTTCTTTTCTTGTTAAATTGTGTTTCACTTTTTTCTTTTTAACATTAATCTCTTCTATTTCTTTGATGACTATTTTGCTAAATGTTTCAATGAAATTCCCTTTGATAAAGGTAGGGTAAAACTTAGATTTTTTCTTTAAGGTGTTATGTGGAGCTTCTTCCTCGATTTGTTGGTTGGTAGTAATATTGGGGGATTCAGTGGTATGAAGGGTTTGATCGGTTGTTTCTAAATCCTTTTTCCTAAAGAATTTCTTCAGAGTTATTTGTCGAATGAATTTATGTACGTCGATGAATTTCTCAAAGGGATCTGACGTTGACGTAGGGGCGTACTTTAGTCCTTTGCATAATAGATCTTCTTCTGTTTTAGAAAGACATCTATTACTCAAATTGAATATCATGGAAGATTCGGTGGTGGTGTTATCTGTAGTCTTTGGTATTTCGGCGAGGGCCTTCCTCTTTTGGATTCTTTTCCTGTTCTTGTAATTCTTTTTGGAAAGTTTGCCCCCTCTTTTTCCCCGTGTTTTGCGGGGATTCACTTGAAGATGAGCTTTCTTCTTTTTCTTTTTTCTTCCTCTGTCCTTTTTGTCTTCTCCTCCAATCTTGTCCTCTGTTCTAAAAAAGGATGTCTATTTGGGTGGGTGGAATTTTGAAGAAAGGTTTCTATGTTGGTGTAACTAGGGCCGGGAATTGCTTCATTTGTAGATCTGTGTCTTGTTGTAGATGTCTTATTTTCTGATGGAGATCTTTCTTTTCTGGAAATTCTTCTTCTGGAGCTTGGTGAGTTCTTCCTTATTTCTCTTCCAGTATGTCGAGATTCGATGTTTCTTTCTTGGTGTGTAGATTGGTGGGGTTTGTTCCTTAGATTTTTCTTTGGAGAAGATCTTTCTTTTATGATATCATTTCGGGTGTAATTTCTGGAGTGGAATATCCTGTTGGATGCTGGATGTTCTCTTTGATATAGTCTCCTATTTCTATTAGCCGTTTGTGATGATGATTCATACTTATTTATTTGTGGTATGTGGTTTTGATGTCTTCTCCAGTCTTGGTAATTTTCATATTTTTTGTCCAATTTCTCTGGGGTGTATCTTCTATGAATGAATGGTGAAGATTTATGAGGTGTTCTCCGTGGAGCTTCTCTCCATGTGGTTCTTCCTTGTGTGGAATCTTCATATTCCCTCGATTTCCTGATGTTTCTGGTTTGTTTATATTTTTCTTTTTTTTCTTTTTCCTGGTTTCCATATTTAAGGGTGTAGGTTTTCGTTGTCCTCTTTTTATGTTTCTCCTTTTCTCCTATAGTATGTGGCTTTTGTGAAGGACCAAATTTGTAATATACATAATCTCTTTGAAGTTTTTTCTGTTTCTTCACTGTAAGTTGTTTAGTGTTTTTATCGATCCTTTCTATGATGTTCTTTTCCCAAATAGGAAAGGTCTCCATGTTTGAAAACGGTTCAATGAGTGTTTGTAGGAGATCCACTCTTTCTGAAGTATCTTTGAGTTTTTTCCTTTGTTCTTTTAGGACTAACTCCATAAGTGAAAAGGAACATGTATTCAAAATAATGTTCCATTCTTTAGTGAAATCTTCCGATTGTTCTTGAAATGATGGGCTTTTCTTCATACGTAGGCCTTTGGGGATGATGTGTTCAGCCATATACTTCTCGAGTGTGGCGACCTCCCACCACAACTTGTTTTCTTTCACCAGCCAGTCTCCTAGTTTGAACATGGCTAGTTTTAATTTTTCATTGGTCATCTCTGTATCTTCTTCATTGTGTGTGATCCTGAATACTTCTTCTGTGTCCTCTTTTCTTTTTTCCCTATGTCCGAACATGATATCGCTCGAACCCTGCTGTCTGGGAGACAGAAACTTAAGTAATATAGGAGGTGAGCAGGATAACGTGGCGCTATCTGAAGGGATCTGCCTAATGGATCTCACGAGGTGTATCCCAATTTCACCTCAGGATAAAGATAATAATAAAAAAGAGGGGTGTGGAGATCCACTAATAGGCGCTCCCTATAATTCGGAAGATGGAAGTGGGGGGGTGGTGAAGAAAATAAAGGAGAAGTAAAATACTTCCCCTCGTCTTCTTCTCCTTTGATGGGTTGATTTCTCCTGTTGATATCCTTGAATTTTAGTGTTCCTGATTTCAAGGGTGTCTCGATGGTTATATGGAGAGGGTGAGAAAATCAGAAATATCCACAATGAGAGATGTCCCTGGGGTAAAGGGCATGTTATTAATGGTGTCACTTGGATCTACGGTGGCGTACCGAACTCACTTGTGACAACAAGGATATATGTGTATAAAGGTATCTTTTGGGTCAATGAATAAGATGGCGTACCGGTACTCACGTGGCAAGATGAAGGTTAAAGCACATCTAGGTTTCTTTAAAAGTCCATTTTTATTTGACAAGGAGGTAACAAGGTTAAAACATCAATATAATAAAATAAGGAAGGTATAAAGTGGAGGGTGAGGTGCCTTCCCAAGTGGTAGTTGGGTGAAGTCAAACCGGATAACAAAACACCCAAGTTAACACTGGTTAGCTGCACTCACCTTCACAAACTTTCTGCCTCCTATGGGTACACTAGATCTGGGCCAACATGTTTCGAGATAGTCCTATCTCTTCTTCAGGATCCAGACTAGTGTATTCAATGTGGCTCTATATAAACATTAAGGTACTTCCTGTTCCGGTTGGTGTGATACCGGAAGTGATTATACTTTGTTTTTATAAAATAGAAAACCAGATGTGTATAATCGTGGTAAAGAATCTCCTTTAGCTGGCGCTCTGTTTTCTATCTAAAACGAGGTGTAATTTCCCAGTGTGCAGTGTATCTAAGATCTCTGTGCGGCAATACTGAGGTTACTACGTCCCGGCCGGAAGTTCCCGTGACGGAGCTTCTCATACGTACACCCGGAAGTCCAGTGCTTCTCTGTGGCTTCATTCGGGGGCGGAAGTGCTGTAGTCTATGTCTGACAGCCGGAAGTTCATCTGTCGGTTGTACGTACACCCGGAAGTCCGCGACCCGGACGGCTTCATTGGGTGGAGGTGCCGTGAAGATGGTTCATACTGCCGGATGTCCATCTATTCGTACACCCGGAAGTCTTATTCCATGTTGGCTTCACTGGGTGGAGGGGATGATAGCGTATATATGATAGTTTCTGATGTTACGTTGTACTGTAGTACACGTTTGTTTATTTATGGTGGATGATCTAGAATAGAGGGAAAAATGATGAGGAACGTATAGTGATAGGACTAAATGGAAATGAGATTGATGAAATGAGTGAAGATATAAGAATGAGTATATATATTATAAAAAGTAAATCAATGGAGAATGAAAAATGAAAAAATGAAAAATAAAAAATAAAAAATAAAAAATAAATAAATAAATAATAAAAAATGGGAAAAATGAAAGGAAATAATAAATTGATTATTTTACAGATATGTATTGATATTCTAAATGGGCGGAGAAAATATGAATGATAAGAATGGTATCTTGGAAAAATGTTTTATATTAGGTAATATGGGAAAATGTGGAAGTGGACTATTAAAATTGTGCTGTATAGAAATAGGGGGTATAAAGTGAAACCATAGCGTAAAAGGAGAGAGAAAAGAGGAGCGGAAAAAGAATGAAGGGTGTGAGTGAAAGGGATGGAGTTATTGGGTGAAGGATCAGGCAACTGGAAAAATAAAAATTGTATAAAAATGGAAAATAAGCCGGAGCGATGGTGACGGAGTAAAAGATGATCAGAGGAACCATTTTAATTCGAAATCTTGGTTGAGGCCTGATGGTATGAGGGTTTTGAATTTGTATATGAGCTTCATTTCAGCTCTGGCTAGATTGACTTCTTGATTTCTATTTTTCCAACTGTTGTTAATTTTCTGAATCCCGACGAATCTTTTTATATGATTAATGGAGCAGTTGTGTTTAGTTTTGAAATGGTTAGCAAGGCTGTGGGTGGATAGTCCTTTTTTTTCCAACAGGATATTCCACTCCAGAAATTACACCCGAAATGATATCATAAAAGAAAGATCTTCTCCAAAGAAAAATCTAAGGAACAAACCCCACCAATCTACACACCAAGAAAGAAACATCGAATCTCGACATACTGGAAGAGAAATAAGGAAGAACTCACCAAGCTCCAGAAGAAGAATTTCCAGAAAAGAAAGATCTCCATCAGAAAATAAGACATCTACAACAAGACACAGATCTACAAATGAAGCAATTCCCGGCCCTAGTTACACCAACATAGAAACCTTTCTTCAAAATTCCACCCACCCAAATAGACATCCTTTTTTAGAACAGAGGACAAGATTGGAGGAGAAGACAAAAAGGACAGAGGAAGAAAAAAGAAAAAGAAGAAAGCTCATCTTCAAGTGAATCCCCGCAAAACACGGGGAAAAAGAGGGGGCAAACTTTCCAAAAAGAATTACAAGAACAGGAAAAGAATCCAAAAGAGGAAGGCCCTCGCCGAAATACCAAAGACTACAGATAACACCACCACCGAATCTTCCATGATATTCAATTTGAGTAATAGATGTCTTTCTAAAACAGAAGAAGATCTATTATGCAAAGGACTAAAGTACGCCCCTACGTCAACGTCAGATCCCTTTGAGAAATTCATCGACGTACATAAATTCATTCGACAAATAACTCTGAAGAAATTCTTTAGGAAAAAGGATTTAGAAACAACCGATCAAACCCTTCATACCACTGAATCCCCCAATATTACTACCAACCAACAAATCGAGGAAGAAGCTCCACATAACACCTTAAAGAAAAAATCTAAGTTTTACCCTACCTTTATCAAAGGGAATTTCATTGAAACATTTAGCAAAATAGTCATCAAAGAAATAGAAGAGATTAATGTTAAAAAGAAAAAAGTGAAACACAATTTAACAAGAAAAGAAAGGGATGCGGTGAAAACTCTGGAAAAAGAAAAAGACCTTATTATCAAACCTTGCGATAAGGGTGGTGGAATCGCCATAATGAATAAAGACCGATATACAACAGAAGTATATAAACATCTAAACGATCAGAGTACATATAAAAAACTCAATCTGGACCCTACCACAAAAATAAAAGGAGAATTCAAAAAGTTAATTGATAAACATCTACAGAGTGGAGGCATTAACAAAAGAGAATACGACTTCATTAACATCGAGGAAGATACCACTCCAACCATATATATTCTTCCGAAAGTCCACAAAGACAAGAAAAATCCGCCAGGAAGACCTATTATAGCGGGCACTAACTCGTTAACCTCCAACCTTTCAGCTTTAATTGACTCATTTCTGCAACCACTAGTAAAACAGAACCAAGCATACCTCAAAGATACTGGAGACCTATTAAGACAACTCCAAAACGAGACCTGGAATGATCAAAAAATACTTGGTACTGGAGACGTGACTGCTCTATACACATGTATAGCACACGAAGATGGCCTTCAAGCAATAAAACATTATCTGGAAAAAAACTGAA